>NC_092373.1:7134590-7424590 GCF_030028105.1 Mobula birostris
AGAGTGAGCTGGCTGAGATATCAAAGCGGCTATCTGGAACATTGGAGAGAGAGCTTTCTGAGATGTAGAAGCGGCTGTCTGGGATGGAGAGCGATCTGGCTGAGGTGTCGAAGCGGCTGTCTGGGATGTTGGAGAGCGAGCTGGCTGAGGTATCAAAGCGGCTGTCTGGGATTTTGGAGAGAGGGCTGTGCCTGAGGTGTCGAAGTGGCCGTCTGGGATGTTATAGATCGAGCTGGCTGAGGTGTCGAAGCGGCTGTCTGGGATTTTGGAGAGAGAGCTGCCTGAGGTGTCGAAGCGGCTGTCTGAGATGTTGGAGATAGGGCTGGCTGAGTTGTCGAAGCGGCCGTCCTGGTTGTTTTAGAGAGAGCCGGCGATGGTTTCATAGCGGCTGTTGGGATGTTAGAGAGCGAGCTGGCTGAGGTATCGAAGCGGCTGTCTGGGATGTTGGAGTACGAGATGGCTGAGTTGTCGAAGCGGCTGTCTGTGATGTTGGAGAGCGAGCTGGCTGAGATATCAAAGCGGCTATCTGGGACATTGGAGAGAGAGCTTTCTGAGGTGTCGAAGCGGCTCTCTGTGATGTTGGAGAGCGAGCTGGCTGAGATATCAAAGCGGCTAATTGGGACATTGGAGAGAGAGCTTTCTGAGATGTAGAAGCGGCTGTCTGGGATGGTGGAGATAGTGCTGGCTGAGGTGTCGATGCGGCTGTCTGGGATGTTGGAGAGCGAGCTGGCTGATATGTCGAAGCGGCTGTCTGTGACGTTGGGGAGAGCGTTGGCTAAGATGTCGATGCGGCTGTCTGGGATGTTGGAAAGAGGGCTGGATAAGGTGTCAATGCGGCTGTCTGGCATGTTGGAGAGCGAGCTGACTGAGGTGTTGAAGCGGCTGCCTGGGATGTTTATAAAGAGGACTGTTTAAGGTGTCGAAGCAGCGGTCTGGGATGTTGGAGAAAGGGCTGGCTTGGTGTCGAAACGGCTGTCTGGGATGTTGGAGAGAGGGCTGGCTGAGGTGTCGAAGCGCCTGTCTGGGATATTGGAGAAAGGGCTGGCTGAGGTGTCGAAGCGGCTGTCTGGGGTGTTGGAGATCGAGCTGGGAGAGGTGTCGAAGCGGCTGCCTGGGATGTTGGAGATAGGGCTGGCTGAGGTGTCGAAGCGGCTGTCTGGGATGTTGGAGAGCGAGCTGGCTGAGGTGTCGAAGCGGCTGTCTGGGATGTTGGAGAGAGGGCTGCCTGAGGTGTCGACGCGGCTGTCTGGGATGTTGGAGAGCGAGCTGGCTGAGGTGTCGAAGCGGCTGTCTCGGATGTTGCAGGGAGGGCTGGCTGAAGAGTCGAAGCGGCTGTCTGGGATGTTTTAGACAGAACCTACCATGGTGTCGAAGCGGTTGTCTGGGATGTTGGAGAGAGGGCTGGCTGAGGTATCGAAGCTGCTGTCTGGGATGTTGGAGAGTGAGCTGGCTGAGGTGTCGATGCGGCTGTCTGGGAAGCTGGAGAGCGAGCAGGCTGAAGTATCGAAGCGGCGGTCTGGGATGTTGGAGAGCGAGCTGGCTGAGGTGTCGAAGCGTCTGTCTGGGATGTTGGAGAGCGAGCTGGCTGAGGTATCAAAGCGGCTGTCTGGGATTCTGGAGAGAGGGCTGCCTGAGGTGTCGAAGTGGCCGTCTGGGATGTTTTAGATCGAGCTGGCTGAGGTGTCGAAGCGGCTGTCTGGGATTTTGGAGAGAGAGCTGCCTGAGGTGTCGAAGCGGCTGTCTGAGATGTTGGAGATAGGGGTGGCTGAGTTGTCGAAGCGGCCGTCCTGGTTGTTTTAGAGAGAGCCGGCGATGGTTTCATAGCGGCTGTTGGGATGTTAGAGAGCGAGCTGGCTGAGGTATCGAAGCGGCTGTCTGGGATGTTGGAGTACGAGATGGCTGAGTTGTCGAAACGGCTGTCTGTGATGTTGGAGAGCGAGCTGGCTGAGATATCAAAGCGGCTATCTGGAACATTGGAGAGAGAGAGCTTTCTGAGATGTAGAAGCGGCTGTCTGGGATGGAGAGCGATCTGGCTGAGGTGTCGAAGCGGCTGTCTGGGATGGTGGAGATAGTGCTGGCTGAGGTGTCGATGCGGCTGTCTGGGATGTTGGAGAGCGAGCTGGCTGATATGTCGAAGCGGCTGTCTGTGACGGTGGGGAGAGCGTTGGCTAAGGTGTCGATGCGGCTGTCTGGGATGTTGGAGAAAGGGCTGGCTTGGTGTCGAAACGGCTGTCTGGGATGTTGGAGGGAGGGCTGGCTGAGGTGTCGAAGCGCCTGTCTGGGATATTGGAGAGAGGGCTGGCTGAGGTGTCGAAGCGGCTGTCTGGGGTGTTGGAGATCGAGCTGGCAGAGGTGTCGAAGCGGCTGCCTGGGATGTTGGAGAGAGGGCTGGCTGAGGTGTCGAAGCGGCTGTCTGGGATGTTGGAGAGCGAGCTGGTTGAGGTGTCGAAGCGGCTGTCTGGGATGTTGGAGGGAGGGCTGCCTGAGGTGTCGACGCGGCTGTCTGGGATGTTGGAGAGCGAGCTGGCTGAGGTGTCGAAGCGGCTGTCTCGGATGTTGCAGGGAGGGCTGGCTGAAGAGTCGAAGCGGCTGTCTGGGATGTTTTAGACAGAACCTACCATGGTGTCGAAGCGGTTGTCTGGAATGTTGGAGAGAGGGCTGGCTGAGGTATCGAAGCTGCTGTCTGGGATGTTGGAGAGTGAGCTGGCTGAGATATCAAAGCGGCTATCTGGAACATTGGAGAGAGAGCTTTCTGAGATGTAGAAGCGGCTGTCTGGGATGGAGAGCGATCTGGCTGAGGTGTCGAAGCGGCTGTCTGGGATGTTGGAGAGCGAGCTGGCTGAGGTATCAAAGCGGCTGTCTGGGATTTTGGAGAGAGGGCTGTGCCTGAGGTGTCGAAGTGGCCGTCTGGGATGTTATAGATCGAGCTGGCTGAGGTGTCGAAGCGGCTGTCTGGGATTTTGGAGAGAGAGCTGCCTGAGGTGTCGAAGCGGCTGTCTGAGATGTTGGAGATAGGGCTGGCTGAGTTGTCGAAGCGGCCGTCCTGGTTGTTTTAGAGAGAGCCGGCGATGGTTTCATAGCGGCTGTTGGGATGTTAGAGAGCGAGCTGGCTGAGGTATCGAAGCGGCTGTCTGGGATGTTGGAGTACGAGATGGCTGAGTTGTCGAAGCGGCTGTCTGTGATGTTGGAGAGCGAGCTGGCTGAGATATCAAAGCGGCTATCTGGGACATTGGAGAGAGAGCTTTCTGAGGTGTCGAAGCGGCTCTCTGTGATGTTGGAGAGCGAGCTGGCTGAGATATCAAAGCGGCTAATTGGGACATTGGAGAGAGAGCTTTCTGAGATGTAGAAGCGGCTGTCTGGGATGGTGGAGATAGTGCTGGCTGAGGTGTCGATGCGGCTGTCTGGGATGTTGGAGAGCGAGCTGGCTGATATGTCGAAGCGGCTGTCTGTGACGTTGGGGAGAGCGTTGGCTAAGGTGTCGATGCGGCTGTCTGGGATGTTGGAAAGAGGGCTGGATAAGGTGTCAATGCGGCTGTCTGGCATGTTGGAGAGCGAGCTGACTGAGGTGTTGAAGCGGCTGCCTGGGATGTTTATAAAGAGGACTGTTTAAGGTGTCGAAGCAGCGGTCTGGGATGTTGGAGAAAGGGCTGGCTTGGTGTGGAAACGGCTGTCTGGGATGTTGGAGAGAGGGCTGGCTGAGGTGTCGAAGCGCCTGTCTGGGATATTGGAGAGAGGGCTGGCTGAGGTGTCGAAGCGGCTGTCTGGGGTGTTGGAGATCGAGCTGGGAGAGGTGTCGAAGCGGCTGCCTGGGATGTTGGAGATAGGGCTGGCTGAGGTGTCGAAGCGGCTGTCTGGGATGTTGGAGAGCGAGCTGGCTGAGGTGTCGAAGCGGCTGTCTCGGATGTTGCAGGGAGGGCTGGCTGAAGAGTCGAAGCGGCTGTCTGGGATGTTTTAGACAGAACCTACCATGGTGTCGAAGCGGTTGTCTGGGATGTTGGAGAGAGGGCTGGCTGAGGTATCGAAGCTGCTGTCTGGGATGTTGGAGAGTGAGCTGGCTGAGGTGTCGATGCGGCTGTCTGGGAAGCTGGAGAGCGAGCAGGCTGAAGTATCGAAGCGGCGGTCTGGGATGTTGGAGAGCGAGCTGGCTGAGGTGTCGAAGCGTCTGTCTGGGATGTTGGAGAGCGAGCTGGCTGAGATATCAAAGCGGCTGTCTGGGACATTGGAGAGAGAGCTTTCTGAGATGTAGAAGCGGCTGTCTGGGATGGAGAGCGATCTGGCTGAGGTGTCGAAGCGGCTGTCTGGGATGGTGGGGATAGTGCTGGCTGAGGTGTCGATGCGGCTGTCTGGGATGTTGGAGAGCGAGCTGGCTGATATGTCGAAGCGGCTGTCTGTGACGTTGCGGAGAGCTTTGGCTGAGGTGTCAATGCGGCTGTCTGGGATGTTGGAGAGCGAGCTGGCTGAGGTATTGAAGCGGCTGCCTGGGATGTTGGAAAGTGGGCTGGCTGAAGTGTCGAAGCGCCTGTCTGGGATATGGGAGAGAGGGCTGGCTGAGGTGTCGAAACGGCTGTCTGAGATTTTGAAGATCGAGCTGGCAGAGGTGTCGAAGCGGCTGCCTGGGATGTTGGAGAGAGGACTGGCTGAGGTGTAGAAGCGGCTGTCTGGAATGTTGGAGAGCGAGCTGGCTGAGGTGTCGACGCGGCTCTCTGGGATGTTGGAGAGCGAGCTGGCTGAGGTGTCGAAGCGGCTGTCTGGGATGTTGTAGGGAGGGCTGGCTGAAGAGTCGAAGCGGCTGTCTGGGATGTTTTAGACAGAGCCGACCAAGGTGTCGAAGCGGCTGTCTACGATGTTGGAGAGAGGGCTGGCAGAGATATCGAAGCTTCTGTCTGGGATGTTAGACAGTGAGCTGGCTGAGGTGTCGAAGCGGCTGTCTGGGAAGCTGGAAAGCGGGCTGGCTGAGGTGTCGAAGCGGCTGTCTGGGATGTTATAGATCGAGCTGGCTGAGGTGTCGAAGCGGCTGTCTGGGGTGTTGGAGAGCGAGCTTGCTCAGGTGTCGAAGCGGCTGTCTGGGAGCTTGGAGACAGTGCTGGCTGAGGTGTCCAAGCGGCTGTCTGCCATGTTGGACAGCGAGCTGGCTGAGGTGTCGAAGCGGCTGTCTGGGATATGGGAGAGAGGGCTGGCTGAGGTGTCGAAACGGCTGTCTGGGATTTTGAAGATCGAGCTGGCAGAGGTGTCGAAGCGGCTGCCTGGGATGTTGGAGAGAGGGCTGGCTGAGGTGTCGAAGCGGCTGTCTGGGATGTTGGAGAAAGGGCTGGCTGAGATATCGAAGCTGCTGTCTGGGATGTTAGAGAGTGAGCTGACTGAGGTGTCGAAGCGGCTGTCTGGGATGTTGTAGGGAGGGCTGGCTGAAGAGTCGAAGCGGCTGTCTGGGATGTTTTAGACAGAGCCAACCAAGGTGTCGAAGCGGTTGTCTGGGAAGCTTGAAAGCGGGCTAGCTGAGGTGTCGAAGCGGCTGTCTGGGATATTATAGATCGAGCTGGCTGAGGTGTCGAAGCGGCTCTCTGGGATGTTGGAGAGCGAGCTTGCTGAGGTGTCGTAGCGGCTCTCAGGGATGTTGGAGGGAGGGCTGGCTGAGATGTTGAAGCGACTGTCTGGGATGTTGGTGGGAGGTCTGGCTGAGATGTTGAAGCGACTGTCTGGGATGTTGGTGGGAGGTCTGGCTGAGGTGAAGAAGCGGCTGTCTGGGATGTTGGAGATCGAGCTGGCTGAACTGTAGAAGCGGTTGTCTCGGATTTTGGAGAGCGAGCTGGCTTAGGTGTCGAAGCGGCTCTCAGGGATGTTGGAGGGAGGGCTGGCTGAGGTGTCGAAGCGGCTCTCTGGGATGTTTGAGAGAGAGCTGGCCAAGGTGTCGAAGCGGCTGTCTGGGATGTTGGAGAGAGGGATGGCTGAGGTGTCGAAGCGGCTGTCTGGGATATTGGAAAGCGGGCTGGCTGAGGTGTCGAAGCGGCTGTCTGGGATGTTGGAGAGCGAGCTGGCTGAGGTGTGGAAGCGGCCGTCTGGGATCTTGGACAGCGAATTGGCTGAGGTATCAAAGCGGCTCTCTGGGATGTTGGAGAGCGAGCTGGCTGAGGTGTCGAAGCGGTGGTCTGGGATGTTGGAGAGCGAGCTGGCTGAGGCGTCGAAGCGGCTCTCTGGGATGTTGGAGAGCGAGCTTTCTGAGGTGTCGAAGCGGCTGTCTGGGATGTTGGAGACCGATCTGGCTGAGGTGTCAAAGCGTCTGTCTGGGATGGTTGAGATAGGGCTGTTTGAGGTGTCGATGCGGCTGTCTGGGATGTCGGAGAGCGAGCTGGCTGAGATGTCGAAGCGGTTGTCTGGGAAGTTGGGGAGAGGGTTGGCTGAGGTGTCGATGCGGCTGTCTGGGATGTTGGAAAGAGGGCTGGATAAGGTGTCAATGCGGGTGTCTGGGATGTTGGAGAGCGACCTGGCTGAGGTGTCGAAGCCGCTGTCTGGGATGATGGAGAGCGAGCTGGCTGAGGTGTCGAAGCGGCTCTCAGGGATGTTGGAGGGAGGGCTGGCTGAGATGTTGAAGCGACTGTCTGGGATGTATTAGAGAGAGCCGGCCAAGGTGTCCAAGCGGATGTCTGGGGTGTTGGAGAGCGAGCTGACTGAGGTGTTGAAGCGGCTGCCTGGGATGTTGGAAAGAGGGCTGGTTAAGGTGTCGAAGCAGCGGTCTGGGATGTTGGAGAAAGGGCTGGCTTGGTGTCGAAACGGCTGTCTGGGATGTTGGAGGGAGGGCTGGCTGAGGTGTCGAAGCGCCTGTCTGGGATATTGGAGAGAGGGCTGGCTGAGGTGTCGAAGCGGCTGTCTGGGGTGTTGGAGATCGAGCTGGCAGAGGTGTCGAAGCGGCTGCCTGGGATGTTGGAGAGAGGGCTGGCTGAGGTGTCGAAGCGGCTGTCTGGGATGTTGGAGAGCGAGCTGGTTGAAGTGTCGAAGCGGCTGTCTGGGATGTTGGAGGGAGGGCTGCCTGAGGTGTCGACGCGGCTGTCTGGGATGTTGGAGAGCGAGCTGGCTGAGGTGTCGAAGCGGCTGTCTCGGATGTTGCAGGGAGGGCTGGCTGAAGAGTCGAAGCGGCTGTCTGGGATGTTTTAGACAGAACCTACCATGGTGTCGAAGCGGTTGTCTGGGATGTTGGAGAGAGGGCTGGCTGAGGTATCGAAGCTGCTGTCTGGGATGTTGGAGAGTGAGCTGGCTGAGATATCAAAGCGGCTATCTGGAACATTGGAGAGAGAGCTTTCTGAGATGTAGAAGCGGCTGTCTGGGATGGAGAGCGATCTGGCTGAGGTGTCGAAGCGGCTGTCTGGGACGTTGGAGAGCGAGCTGGCTGAGGTATCAAAGCGGCTGTCTGGGATTTTGGAGAGAGGGCTGTGCCTGAGGTGTCGAAGTGGCCGTCTGGGATGTTATAGATCGAGCTGGCTGAGGTGTCGAAGCGGCTGTCTGGGATTTTGGAGAGAGAGCTGCCTGAGGTGTCGAAGCGGCTGTCTGAGATGTTGGAGATAGGGCTGGCTGAGTTGTCGAAGCGGCCGTCCTGGTTGTTTTAGAGAGAGCCGGCGATGGTTTCATAGCGGCTGTTGGGATGTTAGAGAGCGAGCTGGCTGAGGTATCGAAGCGGCTGTCTGGGATGTTGGAGTACGAGATGGCTGAGTTGTCGAAGCGGCTGTCTGTGATGTTGGAGAGCGAGCTGGCTGAGATATCAAAGCGGCTATCTGGGACATTGGAGAGAGAGCTTTCTGAGGTGTCGAAGCGGCTCTCTGTGATGTTGGAGAGCGAGCTGGCTGAGATATCAAAGCGGCTAATTGGGACATTGGAGAGAGAGCTTTCTGAGATGTAGAAGCGGCTGTCTGGGATGGTGGAGATAGTGCTGGCTGAGGTGTCGATGCGGCTGTCTGGGATGTTGGAGAGCGAGCTGGCTGATATGTCGAAGCGGCTGTCTGTGACGTTGGGGAGAGCGTTGGCTAAGATGTCGATGCGGCTGTCTGGGATGTTGGAAAGAGGGCTGGATAAGGTGTCAATGCGGCTGTCTGGCATGTTGGAGAGCGAGCTGACTGAGGTGTTGAAGCGGCTGCCTGGGATGTTTATAAAGAGGACTGTTTAAGGTGTCGAAGCAGCGGTCTGGGATGTTGGAGAAAGGGCTGGCTTGGTGTCGAAACGGCTGTCTGGGATGTTGGAGAGAGGGCTGGCTGAGGTGTCGAAGCGCCTGTCTGGGATATTGGAGAGAGGGCTGGCTGAGGTGTCGAAGCGGCTGTCTGGGGTGTTGGAGATCGAGCTGGGAGAGGTGTCGAAGCGGCTGCCTGGGATGTTGGAGATAGGGCTGGCTGAGGTGTCGAAGCGGCTGTCTGGGATGTTGGAGAGCGAGCTGGCTGAGGTGTCGAAGCGGCTGTCTGGGATGTTGGAGAGAGGGCTGCCTGAGGTGTCGACGCGGCTGTCTGGGATGTTGGAGAGCGAGCTGGCTGAGGTGTCGAAGCGGCTGTCTCGGATGTTGCAGGGAGGGCTGGCTGAAGAGTCGAAGCGGCTGTCTGGGATGTTTTAGACAGAACCTACCATGGTGTCGAAGCGGTTGTCTGGGATGTTGGAGAGAGGGCTGGCTGAGGTATCGAAGCTGCTGTCTGGGATGTTGGAGAGTGAGCTGGCTGAGGTGTCGATGCGGCTGTCTGGGAAGCTGGAGACCGAGCAGGCTGAAGTATCGAAGCGGCGGTCTGGGATGTTGGAGAGCGAGCTGGCTGAGGTGTCGAAGCGTCTGTCTGGGATGTTGGAGAGCGAGCTGGCTGAGGTATCAAAGCGGCTGTCTGGGATTCTGGAGAGAGGGCTGCCTGAGGTGTCGAAGTGGCCGTCTGGGATGTTTTAGATCGAGCTGGCTGAGGTGCCGAAGCGGCTGTCTGGGATTTTGGAGAGGGAGCTGCCTGAGGTGTCGAAGCGGCTGTCTGAGATGTTGGAGATAGGGGTGGCTGAGTTGTCGAAGCGGCCGTCCTGGTTGTTTTAGAGAGAGCCGGCGATGGTTTCATAGCGGCTGTTGGGATGTTAGAGAGCGAGCTGGCTGAGGTATCGAAGCGGCTGTCTGGGATGTTGGAGTACGAGATGGCTGAGTTGTCGAAACGGCTGTCTGTGATGTTGGAGAGCGAGCTGGCTGAGATATCAAAGCGGCTATCTGGAACATTGGAGAGAGAGCTTTCTGAGATGTAGAAGCGGCTGTCTGGGATGGAGAGCGATCTGGCTGAGGTGTCGAAGCGGCTGTCTGGGATGGTGGAGATAGTGCTGGCTGAGGTGTCGATGCGGCTGTCTGGGATGTTGGAGAGCGAGCTGGCTGATATGTCGAAGCGGCTGTCTGTGACGGTGGGGAGAGCGTTGGCTAAGGTGTCGATGCGGCTGTCTGGGATGTTGGAGAAAGGGCTGGCTTGGTGTCGAAACGGCTGTCTGGGATGTTGGAGGGAGGGCTGGCTGAGGTGTCGAAACGCCTGTCTGGGATATTGGAGAGAGGGCTGGCTGAGGTGTCGAAGCGGCTGTCTGGGGTGTTGGAGATCGAGCTGGCAGAGGTGTCGAAGCGGCTGCCTGGGATGTTGGAGAGAGGGCTGGCTGAGGTGTCGAAGCGGCTGTCTGGGATGTTGGAGAGCGAGCTGGCTGAGGTGTCGAAGCGGCTGTCTCGGATGTTGCAGGGAGGGCTGGCTGAAGAGTCGAAGCGGCTGTCTGGGATGTTTTAGACAGAACCTGCCATGGTGTCGAAGCGGTTGTCTGGGATGTTGGAGAGAGGGCTGGCTGAGGTATCGAAGCTGCTGTCTGGGATGTTGGAGAGTGAGCTGGCTGAGATATCAAAGCGGCTATCTGGAACATTGGAGAGAGAGCTTTCTGAGATGTAGAAGCGGCTGTCTGGGATGGAGAGCGATCTGGCTGAGGTGTCGAAGCGGCTGTCTGGGATGTTGGAGAGCGAGCTGGCTGAGGTATCAAAGCGGCTGTCTGGGATTTTGGAGAGAGGGCTGTGCCTGAGGTGTCGAAGTGGCCGTCTGGGATGTTATAGATCGAGCTGGCTGAGGTGTCGAAGCGGCTGTCTGGGATTTTGGAGAGAGAGCTGCCTGAGGTGTCGAAGCGGCTGTCTGAGATGTTGGAGATAGGGCTGGCTGAGTTGTCGAAGCGGCCGTCCTGGTTGTTTTAGAGAGAGCCGGCGATGGTTTCATAGCGGCTGTTGGGATGTTAGAGAGCGAGCTGGCTGAGGTATCGAAGCGGCTGTCTGGGATGTTGGAGTACGAGATGGCTGAGTTGTCGAAGCGGCTGTCTGTGATGTTGGAGAGCGAGCTGGCTGAGATATCAAAGCGGCTATCTGGGACATTGGAGAGAGAGCTTTCTGAGGTGTCGAAGCGGCTCTCTGTGATGTTGGAGAGCGAGCTGGCTGAGATATCAAAGCGGCTAATTGGGACATTGGAGAGAGAGCTTTCTGAGATGTAGAAGCGGCTGTCTGGGATGGTGGAGATAGTGCTGGCTGAGGTGTCGATGCGGCTGTCTGGGATGTTGGAGAGCGAGCTGGCTGATATGTCGAAGCGGCTGTCTGTGACGTTGGGGAGAGCGTTGGCTAAGGTGTCGATGCGGCTGTCTGGGATGTTGGAAAGAGGGCTGGATAAGGTGTCAATGCGGCTGTCTGGCATGTTGGAGAGCGAGCTGACTGAGGTGTTGAAGCGGCTGCCTGGGATGTTTATAAAGAGGACTGTTTAAGGTGTCGAAGCAGCGGTCTGGGATGTTGGAGAAAGGGCTGGCTTGGTGTGGAAACGGCTGTCTGGGATGTTGGAGAGAGGGCTGGCTGAGGTGTCGAAGCGCCTGTCTGGGATATTGGAGAGAGGGCTGGCTGAGGTGTCGAAGCGGCTGTCTGGGGTGTTGGAGATCGAGCTGGGAGAGGTGTCGAAGCGGCTGCCTGGGATGTTGGAGATAGGGCTGGCTGAGGTGTCGAAGCGGCTGTCTGGGATGTTGGAGAGCGAGCTGGCTGAGGTGTCGAAGCGGCTGTCTCGGATGTTGCAGGGAGGGCTGGCTGAAGAGTCGAAGCGGCTGTCTGGGATGTTTTAGACAGAACCTACCATGGTGTCGAAGCGGTTGTCTGGGATGTTGGAGAGAGGGCTGGCTGAGGTATCGAAGCTGCTGTCTGGGATGTTGGAGAGTGAGCTGGCTGAGGTGTCGATGCGGCTGTCTGGGAAGCTGGAGAGCGAGCAGGCTGAAGTATCGAAGCGGCGGTCTGGGATGTTGGAGAGCGAGCTGGCTGAGGTGTCGAAGCGTCTGTCTGGGATGTTGGAGAGCGAGCTGGCTGAGGTATCAAAGCGGCTGTCTGGGATTCTGGAGAGAGGGCTGCCTGAGGTGTCGAAGTGGCCGTCTGGGATGTTTTAGATCGAGCTGGCTGAGGTGTCGAAGCGGCTGTCTGGGATTTTGGAGAGAGAGCTGCCTGAGGTGTCGAAGCGGCTGTCTGAGATGTTGGAGATAGGGCTGGCTGAGTTGTCGAAGCGGCCGTCCTGGTTGTTTTAGAGAGAGCCGGCGATGGTTTCATAGCGGCTGTTGGGATGTTAGAGAGCGAGCTGGCTGAGGTATCGAAGCGGCTGTCTGGGATGTTGGAGTACGAGATGGCTGAGTTGTCGAAACGGCTGTCTGTGATGTTGGAGAGCGAGCTGGCTGAGATATCAAAGCGGCTATCTGGAACATTGGAGAGAGAGCTTTCTGAGATGTAGAAGCGGCTGTCTGGGATGGAGAGCGATCTGGCTGAGGTGTCGAAGCGGCTGTCTGGGATGTTGGAGAGCGAGCTGGCTGAGGTATCAAAGCGGCTGTCTGGGATTTTGGAGAGAGGGCTGTGCCTGAGGTGTCGAAGTGGCCGTCTGGGATGTTATAGATCGAGCTGGCTGAGGTGTCGAAGCGGCTGTCTGGGATTTTGGAGAGAGAGCTGCCTGAGGTGTCGAAGCGGCTGTCTGAGATGTTGGAGATAGGGCTGGCTGAGTTGTCGAAGCGGCCGTCCTGGTTGTTTTAGAGAGAGCCGGCGATGGTTTCATAGCGGCTGTTGGGATGTTAGAGAGCGAGCTGGCTGAGGTATCGAAGCGGCTGTCTGGGATGTTGGAGTACGAGATGGCTGAGTTGTCGAAGCGGCTGTCTGTGATGTTGGAGAGCGAGCTGGCTGAGATATCAAAGCGGCTATCTGGGACATTGGAGAGAGAGCTTTCTGAGGTGTCGAAGCGGCTCTCTGTGATGTTGGAGAGCGAGCTGGCTGAGATATCAAAGCGGCTAATTGGGACATTGGAGAGAGAGCTTTCTGAGATGTAGAAGCGGCTGTCTGGGATGGTGGAGATAGTGCTGGCTGAGGTGTCGATGCGGCTGTCTGGGATGTTGGAGAGCGAGCTGGCTGATATGTCGAAGCGGCTGTCTGTGACGTTGGGGAGAGCGTTGGCTAAGGTGTCGATGCGGCTGTCTGGGATGTTGGAAAGAGGGCTGGATAAGGTGTCAATGCGGCTGTCTGGCATGTTGGAGAGCGAGCTGACTGAGGTGTTGAAGCGGCTGCCTGGGATGTTTATAAAGAGGACTGTTTAAGGTGTCGAAGCAGCGGTCTGGGATGTTGGAGAAAGGGCTGGCTTGGTGTGGAAACGGCTGTCTGGGATGTTGGAGAGAGGGCTGGCTGAGGTGTCGAAGCGCCTGTCTGGGATATTGGAGAGAGGGCTGGCTGAGGTGTCGAAGCGGCTGTCTGGGGTGTTGGAGATCGAGCTGGGAGAGGTGTCGAAGCGGCTGCCTGGGATGTTGGAGATAGGGCTGGCTGAGGTGTCGAAGCGGCTGTCTGGGATGTTGGAGAGCGAGCTGGCTGAGGTGTCGAAGCGGCTGTCTCGGATGTTGCAGGGAGGGCTGGCTGAAGAGTCGAAGCGGCTGTCTGGGATGTTTTAGACAGAACCTACCATGGTGTCGAAGCGGTTGTCTGGGATGTTGGAGAGAGGGCTGGCTGAGGTATCGAAGCTGCTGTCTGGGATGTTGGAGAGTGAGCTGGCTGAGGTGTCGATGCGGCTGTCTGGGAAGCTGGAGAGCGAGCAGGCTGAAGTATCGAAGCGGCGGTCTGGGATGTTGGAGAGCGAGCTGGCTGAGGTGTCGAAGCGTCTGTCTGGGATGTTGGAGAGCGAGCTGGCTGAGGTATCAAAGCGGCTGTCTGGGATTCTGGAGAGAGGGCTGCCTGAGGTGTCGAAGTGGCCGTCTGGGATGTTTTAGATCGAGCTGGCTGAGGTGTCGAAGCGGCTGTCTGGGATTTTGGAGAGAGAGCTGCCTGAGGTGTCGAAGCGGCTGTCTGAGATGTTGGAGATAGGGCTGGCTGAGTTGTCGAAGCGGCCGTCCTGGTTGTTTTAGAGAGAGCCGGCGATGGTTTCATAGCGGCTGTTGGGATGTTAGAGAGCGAGCTGGCTGAGGTATCGAAGCGGCTGTCTGGGATGTTGGAGTACGAGATGGCTGAGTTGTCGAAACGGCTGTCTGTGATGTTGGAGAGCGAGCTGGCTGAGATATCAAAGCGGCTATCTGGAACATTGGAGAGAGAGCTTTCTGAGATGTAGAAGCGGCTGTCTGGGATGGAGAGCGATCTGGCTGAGGTGTCGAAGCGGCTGTCTGGGATGGTGGAGATAGTGCTGGCTGAGGTGTCGATGCGGCTGTCTGGGATGTTGGAGAGCGAGCTGGCTGATATGTCGAAGCGGCTGTCTGTGACGGTGGGGAGAGCGTTGGCTAAGGTGTCAATGCGGCTGTCTGGCATGTTGGAGAGCGAGCTGGCTGAGGTGTCGAAGCGGCTGCCTGGGATGCCGGAGTGAGGGCTGGCTGAGGTGTCGAAGCCGCTGTCTGGGATGTTGGAGAACGAGCTGGCTGAGGTGTCGAAGCGGCTCTCAGAGATGTTGGAGGGAGGGCTGGCTGAGGTGTGGAAGGGGCTGTCTTGGATGTTGGAAAGAGGGCTGGTTAAGGTGTCGAAGCAGCGGTTTGGGATGTTGGAGAAAGGACTGGCTTGTTGTCGAAACGGCTGTCTGGGATGTTGGAGAGAGTGCTGGCTGAAGTGTCGAAGCGCCTGTCTGGGATATGGGAGAGAGGGCTGGCTGAGATGTCGAAACAGCTGTCTGGAATTTTGAAGATCGAGCTGGCAGAGGTGTCGAAGCGGCTGCCTGGGATGTTGGAGAGAGGGTTGGCTGAGGTGTCGAAGCGGCTGTCTGGGATGCTGGAGAGCGAGCTGGCTGAGGTGTCGAAGCGGCTGTCTGGGATGTTGGAGAGAGGGCTGGCTGAGGTGTCGACGCGGCTCCCTGGGATGTTGGAGAGCGAGCTGGCTGAGGTGTCGAAGCGGCTGTCTGGGATGTTTTAGACAGAGCCGACCAAGGTGTCGAAGCGGCTGTCTGGCATGTTGGAGAGAGGGCTGGCTGAGATATCGAAGCTGCTGTCTGGGATGTTAGAGAGTGAGCTGGCTGAGGTGTCGAAGCGGCTGTCTGGGAAGCTGGAAAGCCGGCTGGCTGAGGTGTCGAAGCGGCTGTCTGGGATGTTATAGATCGAGCTGGCTGAGGTGTCGAAGCGGCTGTCTGGGATGTTGGAGAACGAGCAGGTTGATTTGTCGAAGCGGCTGTCTGGGGTGTTGGAGAGCGTGCTGGCTGAGGTGTCGAAGCGGCTCTCTGGGATGTTGGAGAGCGAGCTGTGTGAGGTGTCGAAGCGCCTGTCTGGGATGATGGACAGCGAGCTGCCTGAGGTGTTGAAGTGGCTGTCTGGGATGTTGGTGGGAGGTCTGGCTGAGGTGTCGAAGCGGCTGTCTGGGATGTTGGAGATCGAGCTGGCTGAGGTGTAGAAGCGGTTGCCTCGGATTTTGGAGAGCGAGCTGGCTTAGGTGTCGAAGCGGCTCTCAGGGCTGTTGGAGGGAGGGCTGGCTGAGGTGTCGAAGCGGCTCTCTGGGATGTTTTAGAGAGAGCTGGACAAGCTGTCGAAGCGGCTGTCTGGGATGTTAGAGAGAGGGATGGCTGAAGTGTCGAAGCGGCTGTCTGGGATATTGGAAAGCGGGCTGGCTGAGGTGTCGAAGTGGCTGTCTGGGATGTTGGAAAGATGGCTGCCTGAGGTGTCGAAGCGGCTGTCTGGGATGTTGGAGAGCGAGCTGGCTGAGGTGTGGAAGCAGCCGTCTGGGATGTTGGACAGCGAACTGGCTGAGGTATCAAAGCCGCTCTCTGGGATGTTGGAGAGCGAGCTGGCTGAGGTGTCGAAGCCACTGTCTGGTATGCTGGAGAGCGAGCTTTCTGAGGTGTCGAAGCGGCTGTCTGGGATGTTGGAGACCAATCTGGCTGAGGTCTCAAAGCGTCTGTCTGGGATGGTTGAGATAGGGCTGTTTGAGGTGTCGATGCGGCTGTCTGGGACTTTGAGGAGGGGGTTGACTGAAGTGTTGAAGCGGCTGTCTGCGATGTTGGAAAGAGGGCTGGCTAAGGTGTCGAAGCGGCGGTCTGGGATTTTGGAGAGATGGCTCGCTGAGGTGTCTAAGCGGCTGTCTGGGATGTTGGAGAGAGGGCTGGCTGAGGTGTCGACGCGGCTGTCTGGGATCTTGGAGAGCAAGCTGGCTGAGGTGTCGAAGCGGCTGTCTGGGATGTTGTAGGGAGGGCTGGCTGAAGAGTCGAAGCGGCTGTCTGGGATGTTTTAGACAGAGGCAACCAAGGTGTCGAAGCGGCTGTCTGGGATGTTGGAGAGAGGTCTGGCTGAGATATCGAAGCGGCTGTCTGGGATGTTATAGATCGAGCTGGCTGAGGTGTCGAAGCGGCTGTCTGGCATGTTGGAGAGCGAGCTGGCTGAGGTGTCGAAGCGGCTGTCTGGGAAGCTGGAAAGCGGGCTGGCTGAGGTGTCGAAGCGGCTGTCTGGGATGTTATAGATCGAGCTGGCTGAGGTGTCGAAGCGGCTGTCTGGGATGTTGGAGAACGAGCAGGTTGATTTGTCGAAGCGGCTGTCTGGGGTGTTGGAGAGCGAGCTGGCTGAGGTGTCGAAGCGGCTCTCTGGGATGTTGGAGAGCGAGCTTGCTGAGGTGTCGAAGCGGCTGTCTGGGATCCTGGAGAGAGTGCTGGCTGAGGTGTCGATGCGCCTGTCTGGGATGATGGACAGCGAGTTGCCTGAGGTGCTGAAGCGGCTGTCTGGGATGTTGCTCGGAGGTCTGTCTGAGGTGTCGAAGCGGCTGTCTGGGATGTTGGAGATCGAGCTGGCTGAGGTGTCGAAACAGCTGTCTGGGATGTTGGAGATAGGGCTGGTTGAGGTGTCCAAGCGCCTGTCTGGGATGATGGACAGCGAGCCGCCTGAGGTGTTGAAGCGGCTGTCTGGGATGATGGAGAGCGAGCTGGCTGATGTGTCGAAGCGGCTGTCTGGGAGTTTGGAGATCGAGCTGGCTGAGGTGTCGAAACAGCTGTCTGGGATTTTGGAGAGCGAGCTGGCTGCGTTGTCGAAGTGTCTGTCAGGGATGCTGGAGAGCAAGCTGGCTGAGGTTTTGAAGCGGCTATCGGGGATGTTGGAAAGAGGGCTGGCTAAGGTGTCGAAGCGGCGGTCTGGGATGTTGGAGAGAGGGCTGGCTGAGGTGTCGAAGCGGCTGTCTGGGATGTTGGAGACCGAGCTGGCTGCGGTGTCGAAGCGGCTGTCTGGAATGTTGGAGAGAAGGCTGGCTGAGGTGTCGAAGCGGCTGTCTGGGATTTTGGAGAGAGGGCTGCCTGAGGTGTCGAAGTGGCTGTCTGGGATGTTATAGATCGAGCTGGCTGAGGTGTCGAAGCGGCTGTCTGGGATGTTGGAGAACGAGCAGGTTGATTTGTCGAAGCGGCTGTCTGGGGTGTTGGAGAGCGAGCTGGCTGAGGTGTCGAAGCGGCTCTCTGGGATGTTGGAGAGCGAGCTTGCTGAGGTGTCGAAGCGGCTGTCTGGGATCTTGGAGACAGTGCTGGCTGAGGTGTCCAAGCGGCTGTCTGGCATGTTGGAGAGCGAGCTGGTTGATGTGTCGAAGCGGCTGTGTGGGATGTTGGAGAGCGAGCTGTGTGAGGTGTCGAAGCGCCTGTCTGGGATGATGGACAGCGAGCTGTCTGAGGTGTTGAAGCGGCTGTCTGGGATGTTGGTGGGAGGTCTGGCTGAGGTGTCGAAGCGGCTGTCTGGGATGTTGGAGATCGAGCTGGCTGAGTGTCGAAACACCTGTCTGGGATGGTGGAGATAGGGGTGGCTGAGGTTTCGATGCGGCTGTCTGGGATGTTTGAGAGCGAGCTGGCTGAGGTGTAGAAGCGGTTGTCTGGGATGTTGGAGAGTGAGCTGACTGAGGTGTAGAATCGGCTGTCCTGGATGTTGGAGAGCGAGCTGGCTGAGGTGTAGAAACTGCTGTGCTGGATGTTGCAGAGCGAGCGGGCTGAGGTGTAGAAGCGGCTTTCTGTGATGTTGGAGAGCGAGCTGGCTGAGTTATCAAAGCGGTTGTCTGGGTTGGTGGAGATAGGGCTGGCTCAGGTGTCGATGCGGCTGTCAGGGATGTTTGAGAGCGAGCTGGCTGAGGTGTCGAAGGGGCTGTCTGGGACGTTGGAAAGAGGGCTGGATAAAGTGTCAATGCGGCTGTCTGGGATGTTGGAGGGCAAGCTCGCTGAGGTGTCGAAGCGGCTGTCTGTGATGTTGGAGGGAGGACTGGCTGAGATGTCGAAGCGGCTGACTGGGATGTTGGAGAGCGAGCTGGCTGAGGCGTAGCAGCAGCCGTCTGGGATGTTGGACAGCGAACTGGCTGAGGTGTCGAAGCGGCTCTCTGGGATGTTTAAGAGCGAGCTGGCTGAGGTATCGAAGCGGCTCTGGGATGTTGGAGACCGAGCTGGCTGCGGTGTCGAAGCGGCTGTCTGGGATGTTGGGCAGAGGGCTGCCTGAGGTGTCGAAGTGGCTGTCTGGGATGTTATAGATCGAGCTGGCTGAGGTGTCGAAGCGGCTGTCTGGGATGTTGGAGGGCGAGCTGGCTGAGGTGTCGAATCGGTTCTCTTGGATGTTGGAGAGCGAGCTGGCTGAGGTATCAAAACGGCTGTCTGGGATATTGGAGAGAGAGCTTTCTGAGATGTAGAATCGGCTGTCTGGGAGTGTGAGCGATCTGGCTGAGGTGTCGCAGCGGCTGTCTGGGATGGTGGAGATAGTGTTGGCTGAGGTGTCGATGCGGCCGACTAGGATGTTGGAGAGCGAGCTGGCTGAGATGTCGAAGCGGCTGTCTGGTATGTTGGGGAGAGAGTTGGCTGAGGTGTCGATGCGGCTGTCTGGGATGTTGGAAAGAGGACTGGATAAGGTGTCAATGCAGCTGTCTGTGAAGTTGGAGAGCGAGCTGGCTGAGGTGTTGAAGCGGCTGTCTGGGATGTTGGAGAGCGAGCTGGCTGAGGTGTCGAAGCGGCTGTCTGGGAAGCCGGAGTGAGGGCTGGCTGAGGTGTCGAAGCCGCTGTCTGGGATGTTGGAGAGCGAGCTGGCTGAGGTGTCGAAGTGGCTCTCAGGGATGTTGGAGGGAGGGCTGGCTGAGGTGTCGAAGCGGCTGTCTGGGATGTTTTAGAGAGAGCCGGCCAAGGTGTCGAAGCGGCTGTCTAGGGTGTTGGAGAGCAAGCTGGCTGAGGTATTGAAGTGGCTGCCTGGGATGTTGGAAAGGAGGCTGGTTAACATGTCGAAGCAGCGGTCTGGGATGTTGGAGAAAGGGCTGGCTGAGGTGTCGAAGTTCCTGTCTGGGATATTGGAGAGAGGGCTAGCTGAGGTGTCAAAGCGTCTGTCTGGGATGGTTGAGATAGGGCTGTTTGAGGTGCCGATGCGGCTGTCTGGGATGTCGGAGAGAGAGCTGGCTGAGATGTCGAAGCGGCTGTCTGGTACGTTGGGGAGAGAGTTGGCTGAGGTGTCGATGCGGCTGTCTGGGATGTTGGAAAGAGGACTGGATAAGGTGTCAATGCAGCTGTCTGTGAAGTTGGAGAGCGAGCTGGCTGAGGTGTAGAAGCGGCTCTCAGGGATGTTGGAGGGAGGGCTGGCTGAGATGTTGAACCGACTGTCTGGGATGTTTTAGAGAGAGCCGGCCAAGGTGTCCAAGCGGCTGTCTGGGGTGTTGGAGAGCGAGCTGACTGAGGTGTTGAAGCGGCTGCCTGGGATGTTGGAAAGAGGGCTGGTTAAGGTGTCGAAGCAGCGGTCTGGGAGGTTGGAGAAAGGGCTGGCTTGGTGTCGAAACGGCTGTCTGGGATGTTGGAGAGAGGGCTGGCTGAGGTGTCGAAGCGCCTGTCTGGGATATTGGAGAGAGGGCTGGCTGAGGTGTCGAAGCGGCTGTCTGGGGTGTTGGAGATCGAGCTGGCAGAGGTGTCGAAGCGGCTGCCTGGGATGTTGGAGAGAGGGCTGGCTGAGGTGTCGCAGCGGCTGTCTGGGATGTTTACAGAGCGAGCAGGCTGAGGTGTCGAAGCGGCTGTCTGGAATGTTGGAGAGAGGGCTGCCTGAGGTGTCGACGCGGCTGTCTGGGATGTTGGAGAGCGAGCTGGCTGAGGTGTCGAAGCGGCTGTCTCGGATGTTGCAGGGAGGGCTGGCTGAAGAGTCGAAGCGGCTGTCTGGGATGTTTTAGACAGAACCTACCATGGTGTCGAAGCGGTTGTCTGGGATGTTGGAGAGAGGGCTGGCTGAGGTATCGAAGCTGCTGTCTGGGATATTGGAGAGTGGGCTGGCTGAGGTGTCAAAGCGTCTGTCTTGGATGGTTGAGATAGGGCTGTTTGAGGTGTCGATGCGGCTGTCTGGGATGTCGGAGAGCGAGCTGGCTGAGATGTCGAAGCGGCTGTCTGGGAAGTTGGGGAGAGGGTTGGCTGAGGTGTCGATGCGTCTGTCTGGGATGTTGGAAAGAGGGCTGGATAAGGTGTCAATGCGGGTGTCTGGGATGTTGGAGAGCGTGCTGGCTGAGGTGTCGAAGCCGCTGTCTGGGATGTTGGAGAGCGAGCTGGCTGAGGTGTCGAAGCGGCTCTCAGGGATGTTAGAGGGAGGGCTGGCTGAGATGTTGAAGCGACTGTCTGGTATGTTTTAGAGAGAGCCGGCCAAGGTGTCCAAGCGGCTGTCTGGGGTGTTGGAGAGCGAGCTGACTGAGGTGTTGAAGCGGCTGCCTGGGATGTTGGAAAGAGGGCTGGTTAAGGTGTCGAAGCAGCGGTCTGGGATGTTGGAGAAAGGGCTGGCTTGGTGTCGAAACGGCTGTCTGGGATGTTGGAGAGAGGGCTGGAGAGGTGTCGAAGC
The DNA here is from genome assembly GCF_030028105.1 of Mobula birostris. Classification (NCBI taxonomy): domain Eukaryota; kingdom Metazoa; phylum Chordata; class Chondrichthyes; order Myliobatiformes; family Myliobatidae; genus Mobula; species Mobula birostris. Next base: position 7,154,832 of record NC_092373.1, read on the forward strand.
GGCTGCCTGGGATGTTGGAGAAAGGGCTGGCTGAGGTGTCGAAGCGGCTGTATGGGATTTTGAAGATCGAGCTGGCAGAGGTGCCGAAGCGGCTGTCTGAGATGTTGGCGAGAGGGCTGGCTGAGGTGTCGAAGCTGCTGTCTGGGATGTTAGAGAGTGAGCTGGCTGAGGTGTCGAAGCGGCTGTCTGGGAAGCTGGAAAGCAGGCTGGCTGAGGTGTCGAAGCGGCTGTCTGGGATGTTATAGATCGAGCTGGCTGAGGTGTCGAAGCGGCTGTCTGGGATGTTGGAGAACGAGCAGGTTGATTTGTCGAAGCGGCTGTCTGGGGTGTTGGAGAGCGAGCTGGCTGAGGTGTCGAAGCGGCTCTCTGGGATGTTGGAGAGCGATCTGTGTGAGGTGTCGAAGTGGCCGTCTGGGATGTTATAGATTGAGCTGGCTGAGGTGTCGAAGCGGCTGTCTGGGATTTTGGAGAGAGAGCTGCCTGAGGTGTCGAAGCGGCTGTCTGAGATGTTGGAGATAGGGCTGGCTGAGTTGTCGAAGCTGCCGTCCTGGTTGTTTTAGAGAGAGCCGGCGATGGTTTCATAGCGGCTGTTGGGATGTTAGAGAGTGAGCTGTCTGAGGTGTCGAAGCGGCTGTCTGTGATGATGGAGAGCGAGCTGGCTGAGATATCAAAGCGGCTATCTGGGACATTGGAGAGAGAGCTTTCTGAGATGTAGAAGCGGCTGTCTGGGATGGAGAGCGATCTGGCTGAGGTGTCGAAGCGGCTGTCTGGGATGGTGGAGATAGCGTTGGCTAAGGTGTCGATGCGGCTGTCTGGGATGTTGGAAAGAGGGCTGGATAAGGTGTCAATGCGGCTGTCTGGCATGTTGGAGAGCGAGCTGGCTGAGGTGTCGAAGCGGCTGCCTGGGATGCCGGAGTGAGGGGTGGCTGAGGTGTCGAAGCCACTGTCTGGGATGTTGGAGAACGAGCTGGCTGAGGTGTCGAAGCGGCTCTCAGGGATGTTGGAGGGAGGGCTGGCTGAGGTGTCGAAGGGGCTGTCTTGGATGTTGGAAAGAGGGCTGGTTAAGGTGTCGAAGCAGCGGTCTGGGATGTTGGAGAAAGGACTGGCTTGTTGTCCAAACGGCTGTCTGGGATGTTGGAGAGAGTTCTGGCTGAAGTGTCGAAGCGCCTGTCTGGGATATGGGAGAGAGGGCTGGCTGAGGTGTCGAAGGGGCTGTCTGGGATTTTGAAGATCGAGCTGGCAGAGGTGTCGAAGCGGCTGTCTGAGATGTTGGCGAGAGGGCTGGCTGAGGTGTCGACGCGGCTGTCTGGGATGTTGCAGAGCGAGCTGGCTGAGGCGTAGCAGCAGCCGTCTGGGATGTTGGACAGCGAACTGGCTGAGGTGTCGAAGCGGCTCTCTGGGATGTTTAAGAGCGAGCTGGCTGAGGTATCGAAGCGGCTGTCTGGGATGTTGGAGACTGAGCTGGCTGCGGTGTCGAAGCGGCTGTCTGGGATGTTGGAGAGAGGGCTGCCTGAGGTGTCGAAGTGGCTGTCTGGGATGTTATAGATCGAACTGGCTGAGGTGTCGAAGCGGCTGTCTGGGATTTTGGAGTACGAGATGGCTGAGGTGTCGAAGCGGCTGTCTGGGATGTTGGAGGGCGAGCTGGCTGAGGTGTCGAATCGGTTCTCTTGGATGTTGGAGAGCGAGCTGGCTGAGGTATCAAAACGGCTGTCTGGGATATTGGAGAGAGAGCTTTCTGAGATGTAGAATCGGCTGTCTGGGATTGTGAGCGATCTGGCTGAGGTGTCGCAGCGGCTGTCTGGGATGGTGGAGATAGTGCTGGCTGAGGTGTCGATGCGGCCGACTAGGATGTTGGAGAGCGAGCTGGCTGAGATGTCGAAGCGGCTGTCTGGTACGTTGGGGAGAGAGTTGGCTGAGGTGTCGATGCGGCTGTCTGGGATGTTGGAGACTGAGCTGGCTGCGGTGTCGAAGCGGCTGTCTGGGATGTTGGAGAGAGGGCTGCCTGAGGTGTCGAAGTGGCTGTCTGGGATGTTATAGATCGAGCTGGCTGAGGTGTCGAAGCGGCTGTCTGGGATTTTGGAGTACGAGATGGCTGAGGTGTCGAAGCAGCTGTCTGGGATGTTGGAGGGCGAGCTGGCTGAGGTGTCGAATCGGTTCTCTTGGATGTTGGAGAGCGAGCTGGCTGAGGTATCAAAACGGCTGTCTGGGATATTGGAGAGAGAGCTTTCTGAGATGTAGAATCGGCTGTCTGGGATTGTGAGCGATCTGGCTGAGGTGTCGCAGCGGCTGTCTGGGATGGTGGAGATAGTGCTGGCTGAGGTGTCGATGCGGCCGACTAGGATGTTGGAGAGCGAGCTGGCTGAGATGTCGAAGCGGCTGTCTGGTACGTTGGGGAGAGAGTTGGCTGAGGTGTCGATGCGGCTGTCTGGGATGTTGGAAAGAGGACTGGATAAGGTGTCAATGCAGCTGTCTGTGAAGTTGGAGAGCGAGCTGGCTGAGGTGTCGAAGTGGCTCTCAGGGATGTTGGAGGGAGGGCTGGCTGAGGTGTCGAAGCGGCTGTCTGGGATGTTGGAGAGCGAGCTGGCTGAGGTGTCGAAGCGGCTGTCTGGGAAGCCGGAGTGAGGGCTGGCTGAGGTGTCGAAGCCGCTGTCTGGGATGTTGGAGAGCGAGCTGGCTGAGGTGTCGAAGTGGCTCTCAGGGATGTTGGAGGGAGGGCTGGCTGAGGTGTCGAAGCGGCTGTCTGGGATGTTTTAGAGAGAGCCGGCCAAGGTGTCGAAGCGGCTGTCTAGGGTGTTGGAGAGCAAGCTGGCTGAGGTATTGAAGTGGCTGCCTGGGATGCTGGAAAGAAGGCTGGTTAACGTGTCGAAGCAGCGGTCTGGGATGTTGGAGAAAGGGCTGGCTGAGGTGTCGAAGCTCCTGTCTGGCATATTGGAGAGAGGGCTGGCTGAGGTGTCAAAGCGTCTGTCTGGGATGGTTGAGATAGGGCTGTTTGAGGTGTCTATGCGGCAGTCTGGGATGTCGGAGAGAGAGCTGGCTGAGATGTCGAAGCGGCTGTCTGGTACGTTGGGGAGAGAGTTGGCTGAGGTGTCGATGCGGCTGTCTGGGATGTTGGAAAGAGGACTGGATAAGGTGTCAATGCAGCTGTCTGTGAAGTTGGAGAGCGAGCTGGCTGAGGTGTTGAAGCGGCTGTCTGGGATGTTGGAGAGCGAGCTGGCTGAGGTGTCGAAGCGGCTGTCTGGGAAGCCGGAGTGAGGGCTGGCTGAGGTGTCGAAGCCGCTGTCTGGGATGTTGGAGAGCGAGCTGGCTGAGGTGTCGAAGTGGCTATCAGGGATGTTGGAGGGAGGGCTGGCTGAGGTGTCGAAGCGGCTGTCTAGGATGTTTTAGAGAGAGCCGGCCAAGGTGTCGAAGCGGCTGTCTAGGGTGTTGGAGAGCAAGCTGGCTGAGGTATTGAAGTGGCTGCCTGGGATGTTGGAAAGAAGGCTGGTGAACGTGTCGAAGCAGCGGTCTGGGATGTTGGAGAAAGGGCTGGCTGAGGTGTCGAAGCTCCTGTCTGGGATATTGGAGAGAGGGCTGGCTGAGGTGTCAAAGCGTCTGTCTGGGATGGTTGAGATAGGGCTGTTTGAGGTGTCGATGCGGCTGTCTGGGATGTCGGAGAGCGAGCTGGCTGAGATGTCGAAGCGGCTGTCTGGGAAGTTGGGGAGAGGGTTGGTTGAGGTGTCGATGCGTCTGTCTGGGATGTTGGAAAGAGGGCTGGATAAGGTGTCAATGCGGGTGTCTGGGATGTTGGAGAGCGAGCTGGCTGAGGTGTCGAAGCCGCTGTCTGGGATGTTGGAGAGCGAGCTGGCTGAGGTGTAGAAGCGGCTCTCAGGGATGTTGGAGGGAGGGCTGGCTGAGATGTTGAACCGACTGTCTGGGATGTTTTAGAGAGAGCCGGCCAAGGTGTCGAAGCGGCTGTCTGGGGTGTTGGAGAGCGAGCTGACTGAGGTGTTGAAGCGGCTGCCTGGGATGTTGGAAAGAGGGCTGGTTAAGGTGTCGAAGCAGCGGTCTGGGATGATGGAGAAAGGGCTGGGTTGGTGTCGAAACGGCTGTCTGGGATGTTGGAGAGAGGGCTGGCTGAGGTGTCGAAGCGCCTGTCTGGGATATTGGAGAGAGCGCTGGCTGAGGTGTCGAAGCGGCTGTCTGGGGTGTTGGAGATCGAGCTGGCAGAGGTGTCGAAGCGGCTGCCTGGGATGTTGGAGAGAGGGCTGGCTGAGGTGTCGAAGCGGCTGTCTGGGATGTTGGAGAGCGAGCTGGCTGAGGTGTCGAAGCGGCTGTCTGGGATGTTGGAGAGAGGGCTGCCTGAGGTGTCGACGCGGCTGTCTGGGATGTTGGAGAGCGAGCTGGCTGAGGTGTCGAAGCGGCTGTCTCGGATGTTGCAGGGAGGGCTGGCTGAAGAGTCGAAGCGGCTGTCTGGGGTGTTTTAGACAGAACCTACCATGGTGTCGAAGCGGTTGTCTGGGATGTTGGAGAGAGGGCTGGCTGAGGTATCGAAGGTGCTGTCTGGGATATTGGAGAGAGGGCTGGCTGAGGTGTCAAAGCGTCTGTCTGGGATGGTTGAGATAGGGCTGTTTGAGGTGTCGATGCGGCTGTCTGGGATGTCGGAGAGCGAGCTGGCTGAGATGTCGAAGCGGCTGTCTGGGAAGTTGGGGAGAGGGTTGGCTGAGGTGTCGATGCGTCTCTCTGGGATGTTGGAAAGAAGACTGGATAAGGTGTCAATGCGGGTGTCTGGGATGTTGGAGAACGAGCTGGCTGAGGTGTCGAAGCCGCTGTCTGGGATGTTGGAGAGCGAGCTGGCTGAGGTGTCGAAGCGGCTCTCAGGGATGTTAGAGGGAGGGCTGGCTGAGATGTTGAAGCGACTGTCTGGGATGTTTTAGAGAGAGCCGGCCAAGGTGTCCAAGCGGCTGTCTGGGGTGTTGGAGAGCGAGCTGACTGAGGTGTTGAAGCGGCTGCCTGGGATGTTGTTAAGCGGGCTGGTTAAGGTGTCGAAGCAGCGGTCTGGGATGTTGGAGAAAGGGCTGGCTTGGTGTCGAAACGGCTGTCTGGGATGTTGGAGAGAGGGCTGGCTGAGTTGTCGAAGCGCCTGTCTGGGATATTGGAGAGAGGGCTGGCTGAGGTGTCGAAGCGGCTGTCTGGGGTGTTGGAGATCGAGCTGGCAGAGGTGTCGAAGCGGCTGCCTGGGATGTTGGAGAGAGGGCCGGCTGAGGTGTCGAAGCGGCTGTCTGGGATGTTGGAGAGCGAGCTGGCTGAGGTGTCGAAGCGGCTGTCTGGGATGTTGGAGAGAGGGCTGCCTGAGGTGTCGACGCGGCTGTCTGGGATGTTGGAGAGCGAGCTGGCTGAGGTGTCGAAGCGGCTGTCTCGGATGTTGCAGGGAGGACTGGCTGAGGTATTGAAGTGGCTGCCTGGGATGCTGGAAAGAAGGCTGGTTAACGTGTCGAAGCAGCGGTCTGGGATGTTGGAGAAAGGGCTGGCTGAGGTGTCGAAGCTCCTGTCTGGCATATTGGAGAGAGGGCTGGCTGAGGTGTCAAAGCGTCTGTCTGGGATGGTTGAGTTAGGGCTGTTTGAGGTGTCTATGCGGCAGTCTGGGATGTCGGAGAGAGAGCTGGCTGAGATGTCGAAGCGGCTGTCTGGTACGTTGGGGAGAGAGTTGGCTGAGGTGTCGATGCGGCTGTCTGGGATGTTGGAAAGAGGACTGGATAAGGTGTCAATGCAGCTGTCTGTGAAGTTGGAGAGCGAGCTGGCTGAGGTGTTGAAGCGGCTGTCTGGGATGTTGGAGAGCGAGCTGGCTGAGGTGTCGAAGCGGCTGTCTGGGAAGCCGGAGTGAGGGCTGGCTGAGGTGTCGAAGCCGCTGTCTGGGATGTTGGAGAGCGAGCTGGCTGAGGTGTCGAAGTGGCTATCAGGGATGTTGGAGGGAGGGCTGGCTGAGGTGTCGAAGCGGCTGTCTAGGATGTTTTAGAGAGAGCCGGCCAAGGTGTCGAAGCGGCTGTCTAGGGTGTTGGAGAGCAAGCTGGCTGAGGTATTGAAGTGGCTGCCTGGGATGTTGGAAAGAAGGCTGGTGAACGTGTCGAAGCAGCGGTCTGGGATGTTGGAGAAAGGGCTGGCTGAGGTGTCGAAGCTCCTGTCTGGGATATTGGAGAGATGGCTGGCTGAGGTGTCAAAGCGTCTGTCTGGGATGGTTGAGATAGGGCTGTTTGAGGTGTCGATGCGGCTGTCTGGGATGTCGGAGAGCGAGCTGGCTGAGATGTCGAAGCGGCTGTCTGGGAAGTTGGGGAGAGGGTTGGTTGAGGTGTCGATGCGTCTGTCTGGGATGTTGGAAAGAGGGCTGGATAAGGTGTCAATGCGGGTGTCTGGGATGTTGGAGAGCGAGCTGGCTGAGGTGTCGAAGCCGCTGTCTGGGATGTTGGAGAGCGAGCTGGCTGAGGTGTAGAAGCGGCTCTCAGGGATGTTGGAGGGAGGGCTGGCTGAGATGTTGAACCGACTGTCTGGGATGTTTTAGAGAGAGCCGGCCAAGGTGTCGAAGCGGCTGTCTGGGGTGTTGGAGAGCGAGCTGACTGAGGTGTTGAAGCGGCTGCCTGGGATGTTGGAAAGAGGGCTGGTTAAGGTGTCGAAGCAGCGGTCTGGGATGATGGAGAAAGGGCTGGGTTGGTGTCGAAACGGCTGTCTGGGATGTTGGAGAGAGGGCTGGCTGAGGTGTCGAAGCGCCTGTCTGGGATATTGGAGAGAGGGCTGGCTGAGGTGTCGAAGCGGCTGTCTGGGGTGTTGGAGATCGAGCTGGCAGAGGTGTCGAAGCGGCTGCCTGGGATGTTGGAGAGAGGGCTGGCTGAGGTGTCGAAGCGGCTGTCTGGGATGTTGGAGAGCGAGCTGGCTGAGGTGTCGAAGCGGCTGTCTGGGATGTTGGAGAGGGCTGCCTGAGGTGTCGACGCGGCTGTCTGGGATGTTGGAGAGCGAGCTGGCTGAGGTGTCGAAGCGGCTGTCTCGGATGTTGCAGGGAGGGCTGGCTGAAGAGTCGAAGCGGCTGTCTAGGATGTTTTAGAGAGAGCCGGCCAAGGTGTCGAAGCGGCTGTCTAGGGTGTTGGAGAGCAAGCTGGCTGAGGTATTGAAGTGGCTGCCTGGGATGTTGGAAAGAAGGCTGGTGAACGTGTCGAAGCAGCGGTCTGGGATGTTGGAGAAAGGGCTGGCTGAGGTGTCGAAGCTCCTGTCTGGGATATTGGAGAGAGGGCTGGCTGAGGTGTCAAAGCGTCTGTCTGGGATGGTTGAGATAGGGCTGTTTGAGGTGTCGATGCGGCTGTCTGGGATGTCGGAGAGCGAGCTGGCTGAGATGTCGAAGCGGCTGTCTGGGAAGTTGGGGAGAGGGTTGGCTGAGGTGTCGATGCGTCTCTCTGGGATGTTGGAAAGAAGGCTGGATAAGGTGTCAATGCGGGTGTCTGGGATGTTGGAGAACGAGCTGGCTGAGGTGTCGAAGCCGCTGTCTGGGATGTTGGAGAGCGAGCTGGCTGAGGTGTCGAAGCGGCTCTCAGGGATTTTAGAGGGAGGGCTGGCTGAGGTGTCGAAGCGGCTGTCTGGGATGTTTTAGAGAGAGCCGGCCAAGGTGTCGAAGCGGCTGTCTAGGGTGTTGGAGAGCAAGCTGGCTGAGGTATTGAAGTGGCTGCCTGGGATGCTGGAAAGAAGGCTGGTTAACGTGTCGAAGCAGCGGTCTGGGATGTTGGAGAAAGGGCTGGCTGAGGTGTCGAAGCTCCTGTCTGGCATATTGGAGAGAGGGCTGGCTGAGGTGTCAAAGCGTCTGTCTGGGATGGTTGAGATAGGGCTGTTTGAGGTGTCTATGCGGCAGTCTGGGATGTCGGAGAGAGAGCTGGCTGAGATGTCGAAGCGGCTGTCTGGTACGTTGGGGAGAGAGTTGGCTGAGGTGTCGATGCGGCTGTCTGGGATGTTGGAAAGAGGACTGGATAAGGTGTCAATGCAGCTGTCTGTGAAGTTGGAGAGCGAGCTGGCTGAGGTGTTGAAGCGGCTGTCTGGGATGTTGGAGAGCGAGCTGGCTGAGGTGTCGAAGCGGCTGTCTGGGAAGCCGGAGTGAGGGCTGGCTGAGGTGTCGAAGCCGCTGTCTGGGATGTTGGAGAGCGAGCTGGCTGAGGTGTCGAAGTGGCTATCAGGGATGTTGGAGGGAGGGCTGGCTGAGGTGTCGAAGCGGCTGTCTAGGATGTTTTAGAGAGAGCCGGCCAAGGTGTCGAAGCGGCTGTCTAGGGTGTTGGAGAGCAAGCTGGCTGAGGTATTGAAGTGGCTGCCTGGGATGTTGGAAAGAAGGCTGGTGAACGTGTCGAAGCAGCGGTCTGGGATGTTGGAGAAAGGGCTGGCTGAGGTGTCGAAGCTCCTGTCTGGGATATTGGAGAGAGGGCTGGCTGAGGTGTCAAAGCGTCTGTCTGGGATGGTTGAGATAGGGCTGTTTGAGGTGTCGATGCGGCTGTCTGGGATGTCGGAGAGCGAGCTGGCTGAGATGTCGAAGCGGCTGTCTGGGAAGTTGGGGAGAGGGTTGGTTGAGGTGTCGATGCGTCTGTCTGGGATGTTGGAAAGAGGGCTGGATAAGGTGTCAATGCGGGTGTCTGGGATGTTGGAGAGCGAGCTGGCTGAGGTGTCGAAGCCGCTGTCTGGGATGTTGGAGAGCGAGCTGGCTGAGGTGTAGAAGCGGCTCTCAGGGATGTTGGAGGGAGGGCTGGCTGAGATGTTGAACCGACTGTCTGGGATGTTTTAGAGAGAGCCGGCCAAGGTGTCGAAGCGGCTGTCTGGGGTGTTGGAGAGCGAGCTGACTGAGGTGTTGAAGCGGCTGCCTGGGATGTTGGAAAGAGGGCTGGTTAAGGTGTCGAAGCAGCGGTCTGGGATGATGGAGAAAGGGCTGGGTTGGTGTCGAAACGGCTGTCTGGGATGTTGGAGAGAGGGCTGGCTGAGGTGTCGAAGCGCCTGTCTGGGATATTGGAGAGAGCGCTGGCTGAGGTGTCGAAGCGGCTGTCTGGGGTGTTGGAGATCGAGCTGGCAGAGGTGTCGAAGCGGCTGCCTGGGATGTTGGAGAGAGGGCTGGCTGAGGTGTCGAAGCGGCTGTCTGGGATGTTGGAGAGCGAGCTGGCTGAGGTGTCGAAGCGGCTGTCTGGGATGTTGGAGAGAGGGCTGCCTGAGGTGTCGACGCGGCTGTCTGGGATGTTGGAGAGCGAGCTGGCTGAGGTGTCGAAGCGGCTGTCTCGGATGTTGCAGGGAGGGCTGGCTGAAGAGTCGAAGCGGCTGTCTGGGGTGTTTTAGACAGAACCTACCATGGTGTCGAAGCGGTTGTCTGGGATGTTGGAGAGAGGGCTGGCTGAGGTATCGAAGGTGCTGTCTGGGATATTGGAGAGAGGGCTGGCTGAGGTGTCAAAGCGTCTGTCTGGGATGGTTGAGATAGGGCTGTTTGAGGTGTCGATGCGGCTGTCTGGGATGTCGGAGAGCGAGCTGGCTGAGATGTCGAAGCGGCTGTCTGGGAAGTTGGGGAGAGGGTTGGCTGAGGTGTCGATGCGTCTCTCTGGGATGTTGGAAAGAAGACTGGATAAGGTGTCAATGCGGGTGTCTGGGATGTTGGAGAACGAGCTGGCTGAGGTGTCGAAGCCGCTGTCTGGGATGTTGGAGAGCGAGCTGGCTGAGGTGTCGAAGCGGCTCTCAGGGATGTTAGAGGGAGGGCTGGCTGAGATGTTGAAGCGACTGTCTGGGATGTTTTAGAGAGAGCCGGCCAAGGTGTCCAAGCGGCTGTCTGGGGTGTTGGAGAGCGAGCTGACTGAGGTGTTGAAGCGGCTGCCTGGGATGTTGTTAAGCGGGCTGGTTAAGGTGTCGAAGCAGCGGTCTGGGATGTTGGAGAAAGGGCTGGCTTGGTGTCGAAACGGCTGTCTGGGATGTTGGAGAGAGGGCTGGCTGAGTTGTCGAAGCGCCTGTCTGGGATATTGGAGAGAGGGCTGGCTGAGGTGTCGAAGCGGCTGTCTGGGGTGTTGGAGATCGAGCTGGCAGAGGTGTCGAAGCGGCTGCCTGGGATGTTGGAGAGAGGGCCGGCTGAGGTGTCGAAGCGGCTGTCTGGGATGTTGGAGAGCGAGCTGGCTGAGGTGTCGAAGCGGCTGTCTGGGATGTTGGAGAGAGGGCTGCCTGAGGTGTCGACGCGGCTGTCTGGGATGTTGGAGAGCGAGCTGGCTGAGGTGTCGAAGCGGCTGTCTCGGATGTTGCAGGGAGGACTGGCTGAGGTATTGAAGTGGCTGCCTGGGATGCTGGAAAGAAGGCTGGTTAACGTGTCGAAGCAGCGGTCTGGGATGTTGGAGAAAGGGCTGGCTGAGGTGTCGAAGCTCCTGTCTGGCATATTGGAGAGAGGGCTGGCTGAGGTGTCAAAGCGTCTGTCTGGGATGGTTGAGTTAGGGCTGTTTGAGGTGTCTATGCGGCAGTCTGGGATGTCGGAGAGAGAGCTGGCTGAGATGTCGAAGCGGCTGTCTGGTACGTTGGGGAGAGAGTTGGCTGAGGTGTCGATGCGGCTGTCTGGGATGTTGGAAAGAGGACTGGATAAGGTGTCAATGCAGCTGTCTGTGAAGTTGGAGAGCGAGCTGGCTGAGGTGTTGAAGCGGCTGTCTGGGATGTTGGAGAGCGAGCTGGCTGAGGTGTCGAAGCGGCTGTCTGGGAAGCCGGAGTGAGGGCTGGCTGAGGTGTCGAAGCCGCTGTCTGGGATGTTGGAGAGCGAGCTGGCTGAGGTGTCGAAGTGGCTATCAGGGATGTTGGAGGGAGGGCTGGCTGAGGTGTCGAAGCGGCTGTCTAGGATGTTTTAGAGAGAGCCGGCCAAGGTGTCGAAGCGGCTGTCTAGGGTGTTGGAGAGCAAGCTGGCTGAGGTATTGAAGTGGCTGCCTGGGATGTTGGAAAGAAGGCTGGTGAACGTGTCGAAGCAGCGGTCTGGGATGTTGGAGAAAGGGCTGGCTGAGGTGTCGAAGCTCCTGTCTGGGATATTGGAGAGATGGCTGGCTGAGGTGTCAAAGCGTCTGTCTGGGATGGTTGAGATAGGGCTGTTTGAGGTGTCGATGCGGCTGTCTGGGATGTCGGAGAGCGAGCTGGCTGAGATGTCGAAGCGGCTGTCTGGGAAGTTGGGGAGAGGGTTGGTTGAGGTGTCGATGCGTCTGTCTGGGATGTTGGAAAGAGGGCTGGATAAGGTGTCAATGCGGGTGTCTGGGATGTTGGAGAGCGAGCTGGCTGAGGTGTCGAAGCCGCTGTCTGGGATGTTGGAGAGCGAGCTGGCTGAGGTGTAGAAGCGGCTCTCAGGGATGTTGGAGGGAGGGCTGGCTGAGATGTTGAACCGACTGTCTGGGATGTTTTAGAGAGAGCCGGCCAAGGTGTCGAAGCGGCTGTCTGGGGTGTTGGAGAGCGAGCTGACTGAGGTGTTGAAGCGGCTGCCTGGGATGTTGGAAAGAGGGCTGGTTAAGGTGTCGAAGCAGCGGTCTGGGATGATGGAGAAAGGGCTGGGTTGGTGTCGAAACGGCTGTCTGGGATGTTGGAGAGAGGGCTGGCTGAGGTGTCGAAGCGCCTGTCTGGGATATTGGAGAGAGGGCTGGCTGAGGTGTCGAAGCGGCTGTCTGGGGTGTTGGAGATCGAGCTGGCAGAGGTGTCGAAGCGGCTGCCTGGGATGTTGGAGAGAGGGCTGGCTGAGGTGTCGAAGCGGCTGTCTGGGATGTTGGAGAGCGAGCTGGCTGAGGTGTCGAAGCGGCTGTCTGGGATGTTGGAGAGGGCTGCCTGAGGTGTCGACGCGGCTGTCTGGGATGTTGGAGAGCGAGCTGGCTGAGGTGTCGAAGCGGCTGTCTCGGATGTTGCAGGGAGGGCTGGCTGAAGAGTCGAAGCGGCTGTCTAGGATGTTTTAGAGAGAGCCGGCCAAGGTGTCGAAGCGGCTGTCTAGGGTGTTGGAGAGCAAGCTGGCTGAGGTATTGAAGTGGCTGCCTGGGATGTTGGAAAGAAGGCTGGTGAACGTGTCGAAGCAGCGGTCTGGGATGTTGGAGAAAGGGCTGGCTGAGGTGTCGAAGCTCCTGTCTGGGATATTGGAGAGAGGGCTGGCTGAGGTGTCAAAGCGTCTGTCTGGGATGGTTGAGATAGGGCTGTTTGAGGTGTCGATGCGGCTGTCTGGGATGTCGGAGAGCGAGCTGGCTGAGATGTCGAAGCGGCTGTCTGGGAAGTTGGGGAGAGGGTTGGCTGAGGTGTCGATGCGTCTCTCTGGGATGTTGGAAAGAAGGCTGGATAAGGTGTCAATGCGGGTGTCTGGGATGTTGGAGAACGAGCTGGCTGAGGTGTCGAAGCCGCTGTCTGGGATGTTGGAGAGCGAGCTGGCTGAGGTGTCGAAGCGGCTCTCAGGGATTTTAGAGGGAGGGCTGGCTGAGATGTTGAAGCGACTGTCTGGGATGTTTTAGAGAGAGCCGGCCAAGGTGTCCAAGCGGCTGTCTGGGGTGTTGGAGAGCGAGCTGACTGAGGTGTTGAAGCGGCTGCCTGGGATGTTGTTAAGCGGGCTGGTTAAGGTGTCGAAGCAGCGGTCTGGGATGTTGGAGAAAGGGCTGGCTTGGTGTCGAAACGGCTGTCTGGGATGTTGGAGAGAGGGCTGGCTGAGTTGTCGAAGCGCCTGTCTGGGATATTGGAGAGAGGGCTGGCTGAGGTGTCGAAGCGGCTGTCTGGGGTGTTGGAGATCGAGCTGGCAGAGGTGTCGAAGCGGCTGCCTGGGATGTTGGAGAGAGGGCCGGCTGAGGTGTCGAAGCGGCTGTCTGGGATGTTGGAGAGCGAGCTGGCTGAGGTGTCGAAGCGGCTGTCTGGGATGTTGGAGAGAGGGCTGCCTGAGGTGTCGACGCGGCTGTCTGGGATGTTGGAGAGCGAGCTGGCTGAGGTGTCGAAGCGGCTGTCTCGGATGTTGCAGGGAGGAATGGCTGAAGAGTCGAAGCGGCTGTCTGGGATGTTTTAGACAGAACCTACCATGGTGTCGAAGCGGTTGTCTGGGATGTTGGAGAGAGGGCTGGCTGTGATATGGAAGCTGCTGTCTGGGATGTTGGACAGTGAGCTGGCTGAGGTGTCGAAGCGGCTGTCTGGGAAGCTGGAGAGCGAGCTGGCTGAGGTGTCGAAGCGGCTGTCTGGGAAGCGGGAAAGCAGGCTGGCTGAGGTGTCGAAGCAGCTGTCTGGGATGTTATAGATCGAGCTGGCTGAGGTGTCGAAGCGGCTGTCTGGGATTTTGGAGAACGAGCAGGTTGATTTGTCGAAGCGGCTGTCTGGGGTGTTGGAGAGCGAGCTGGCTGAGGTGTCGAAGCGGCTCTCTGGGATGTTGGAGAGCGAGCTTGCTGAGGTGTCGTAGCGGCTGTCTGGGATCTTGGAGACAGTGCTGGCTGAGGTGTTCAAGTGGCTGTCTGGCATGTTGGAGAGCGAGCTGGCTGAGGTGTCAAAGCGGCTGTCTGGGATGTTGGAGAGCGATCTGTGTGAGGTGTCGAAGCAACTGTCTGGGATGATGGACAGCGAGCTGCCTGAGGTGTTGAAGTGGCTGTCTGGGATGTTGGTGGGAGGTCTGGCTGAGGTGTCGAAGCGGCTGTCTGGGATGTTGGAGATCGAGCTGGCTGAGGTGTAGAAGCGGTTGCCTCGGATTTTGGAGAGCGAGCTGGCTTAGGTGTCGAAGCGGCTCTCAGGGATGTTGGAGGGAGGGCTGGCTGAGGTGTCGAAAGGGCACTCTGGGATGTTTTAGAGAGAGCTGGCCAAGGTGTCGAAGCGGCTGTCTGGGATGTTGGAAAGAGGGCTGGCTAAGGAGTCGAAGCGGCAGTTTCGGATGTCGGAAAGAGGACTGGCCGAAATGTCCATTCGGCAGTCTGGAATGTTGGAGAGAGGGCTGGTTGAGGTGTCGAAGCGGCTGTCTGGGATGATGGAGAGCGAGCTGGCTGAGGTGTCGAAGCAGCTGTCTGGGACGTTGGAGAGAGGGCTGGATGAGGTGTCGAAGCGGCTGTCTGAGATGTTCAAGAGAGGGCTGCCTGAGGTTTCGTAGCGGCTGTCTGGAATGATGGAGAGAGTGCTGGCTGAGGTGTCGAACAGGCTGTCTGGGATATTGGAGATCGACCTGGCTGAGGTTTAGAAGCGGCTGTCTGGAATGTTGTAGAGAGTGCTGGCTGAGGTGTCGAAGAAGCTGCCTGGGATATTGGAGAGCGAGCAGGCTGAGGTGTTCATGCGGCTGTCTGGGATGTTGGAGAGCGAGCTGGCTAAGGTGTCGAAGCGGCTGCCTGGGATGTTGGAGAGAGGGCTGCCTGAGGTGTCGACGCGGCTGTCTGGGATGTTGGAGAGAGTGCTGGCTGAGGTGTCGAAGAGGCTGTCTGGGATGTTGGAGATAGGGCTGGCTGAGGTGTCGATGCGGCTGTCTGGGATGTTGGAGAGAGGGATGGCTTAGGTGTCGATGCGGCTGTCTGGGATGTTGGAGAGCGAGCTGGCTGAGGTGTCGAAGAGGCTGTCTGGGATATTGGAGAGCGAGCAGGCTGAGGTGTTCATGCGGCTGTCTGGGATGTTGGAGAGCGAGCTGGCTAAGGTGTCGAAGCGGCTGCCTGGGATGTTGGAGAGAGGGCTGCCTGAGGTGTCGACGCGGCTGTCTGGGATGTTGGAGAGAGTGCTGGCTGAGGTGTCGAAGAGGCTGTCTGGGATGTTGGAGATAGGGCTGGCTGAGGTGTCGATGCGGCTGTCTGGGATGTTGGAGAGAGGGATGGCTGAGGTGTCGATGCGGCTGTCTGGGATGTTGGAGAGCGAGCTGGCTGAGGTGTCGAAGCGGCTGTCTGGGATGTTGGAGAGTGGGCTGGGTGACGTGTCGTAGCGGCTGTCTGGGATTTTGGAGATAGGGCTGGCTGAGGTATCGATGCGGCTGTCTGGGATGTTGGTGAGCGAACTGGCTGAAGTGTCGAAGCGGCTGTCTGGGACATTGGGGAGAGGGCCAGCTGAGGTGTCGATGCGGCTGTCTGGGATGTTGGAGAGCGAGCTGGCTGAAGTGTCGAAGCGGCTGTCTGGGACGTTGGGGAAATGGTTGGCTGAGGTGTCGATGCGGCTGTCTGGGATGTTAGAAAGAGGGCTGGATAAGGTGTCAATGCGGCTGTCTGGGATGTTGGAGAATGAGCTGGCTGAGGTTTCGAAGCGGTTGTCCCGGATTTTGGAGAGCGAGCTGGCTTAGGTGTCGAACCGGCTGTCTGGGATGTTGGAGAGCGAGCTGGCTGAGGGGTTGAAGCGGCTGTCTGGGATGTTGGAGAGAGGGCTTCCTGAGGTGTCGATTCTGCTGTCTGGGATGTTGGAGAGGGAGCTGGCTGAGGTGTCGAAGCGGCAGTCTGGGATGTTTTAGAGAGAGCCGGCCAAGGTGTCGAAGCGGCTGTCTGGGATGTTGGAGAGCGTGCTGGCTGAGATGACGAATCGGCTGTCTGGGATGTTGGAGAGCGAGCTGGCTGAGCTATCAAAGCGGCTGTCTGGGATATTGGAGAGAGAGCTTTCTGAGGTGTCGAAGCGGCTGTCTGGGATGGTGGAGATAGGGCTGGCTGAGGTGTCGATGCGGCTGTCTGGGATGTTGGAGAGCGAGCTGGCTGAGGTGTCGAAGCGGCTGTCTGGGACGTTGGGGAGAGGGTTGGCTGAGGTGTCGATGCGGCTGTCTGGGATGTTGGAAAGAGGGCAGGATAAGGTGTCAATGCGGCTGTCTGGGATGTTGGAGAACGAGCTGGCTGAGGTTTCGAAGCGGTTGTCCCGGATTTTGGAGAATGAGCTGGCTTAGGTGTCGAAGCGGCTATCTGGGATGTTGGAGAGCGAGCTGGCTGAGATGTTGAAGCGCCTGTCTGGGATGTTGGAGAGAGGGCTTCCTGAGGTGTCGATTCGGCTGTCTGGGATGTTGGAGAGGGAGCTGGCTGAGGTGTAGAAGCGGCTGTCTGGGATATTGGAGAGCAAGCTGGCTGAGGTGTTGAAGCGGCTCTCTGGGATGTTGGAGAGCCAGCTGGCTAAGGTGTCGAAGCGGCGGTCTAGGATGTTGAATGGAGGGCTGGCCGAGGTGTCGAAGCGGCTGTGTGTTCTATTCGAGAGTGGGCTGCCTGAGGTATCCAAGCGGCTGTCTGGGATGCTGGAGATCGAGCTGGCTGAGGTGTCGAAGCGGCTGTCTGGGATGTTGGAGATCGAGCTGGCTGAGGTGTTGAAGAGGCTGTCTGGGATGTTGGAGAGCGATCTGGCTGAGGTGTCGAAGCAGCGGTCTGGGATGTTGGTGAGAGGACTGGCTTGGTGTCAAAACGGCTGTCTGGGATTTTGGAGAGAGGGCTGTCTGAGATGTCGAAGCGGCTGTCTGAGATATTGGATAGACGGCTGGCTGAGGTATCGAAGCGGCTATCTGGGATGTTGGAGAGAGGGTTGGCTGAGGTGTCGAACCGGGTGTCTGGGATGTTGGAGAGAGAGCCGGCCAAGGTGTCGAAGCGGTTGTCTGGGATCTTGGAGACATTGCTGGCTGAGGTGTTCAAGCGGCTGTCTGGCATGTTGGAGAGCGAGCTGGCTGAGGTGTCGAAGCGGCTGTCTGGGATGTTGGAGAGCGATCTGTGTGAGGTGTCGAAGCGCCTGTCTGGGATGATGGACAGCGAGCTGCCTGAGGTGTTGAAGTGGCTGTCTGGGATGTTGGTGGGAGGTCTGGCTGAGGTGTCGAAGCGGCTGTCTGGGATGTTGGAGATCGAGCTGGCTGAGGTGTAGAAGCGGTTGCCTCGGATTTTGGAGAGCGAGCTGGCTTAGGTGTCGAAGCGGCTCTCAGTGATGTTGGAGGGAGGGCTGGCTGAGGTGTCGAAGCGGCTGTCTGGGATGTTGGAAAGAGGGCTGGCTAAGGAGTCGAAGCGGCAGTTTCGGATGTTGGAAAGAGGACTGGCCGAAATGTCCATTCGGCAGTCTGGAATGTTGGAGAGAGGGCTGGTTGAGGTGTCGAAGCGGCTGTCTGGGATGATGGAGAGCGAGCTGGCTGAGATGTCGAAGCAGCTGCCTGGGACGTTGGAGAGAGGGCTGGATGAGGTGTCGAAGCGGCTGTCTGGGATGTTCAAGAGAGGGCTGCCTCAGGTTTCGTAGCGGCTGTCTGGAATGATGGAGAGAGTGCTGGCTGAGGTGTCGAACAGGCTGTCTGGGATGTTGGAGATCGACCTGCCTGAGGTTTAGAAGCGGCTGTCTGGAATGTTGCAGAGAGTGCTGGCTGAGGTGTCGAAGAAGCTGTCTGGGATATTGGAGAGCGAGCAGACTGAGGTGTTCATGCGGCTGTCTGGTATGTTGGAGAGCGAGCTGGCTAAGGTGTCGAAGCGGCTGCCTGGGATGTTGGAGAGAGGGCTGCCTGAGGTGTCGACGCGGCTGTCTGGGATGTTGGAGAGAGTGCTGGCTGAGGTGTCGAAGAGGCTGTCTGGGATGTTGGAGATAGGGCTGGCTGAGGTGTCGATGCGGCTGTCTGGGATGTTGGAGAGAGGGATGGCTGAGGTGTCGATGCGGCTGTCTGGGATGTTGGAGAGCGAGCTGGCTGAGGTGTCGAAGAGGCTGTCTGGGATATTGGAGAGCGAGCAGGCTGAGGTGTTCATGCGGCTGTCTGGGATGTTGGAGAGCGAGCTGGCTAAGGTGTCGAAGCGGCTGCCTGGGATGTTGGAGAGAGGGCTGCCTGAGGTGTCGACGCGGCTGTCTGGGATGTTGGAGAGAGTGCTGGCTGAGGTGTCGAAGAGGCTGTCTGGGATGTTGGAGATAGGGCTGGCTGAGGTGTCGATGCGGCTGTCTGGGATGTTGGAGAGCGAGCTGGCTGAGGTGTCGAAGCGGCTGTCTGGGATGTTGGAGAGTGGGCTGGGTGACGTGTCGTTGCGGCTGTCTGGGATTTTGGAGATAGGGCTGGCTGAGGTATCGATGCGGCTGTCTGGGATGTTGGTGAGCGAACTGGCTGAAGTGTCGAAGCGGCTGTCTGGGATGTTGGAGAGTGGGCTGGGTGAAGTGTCGTAGCGGCTGTCTGGGATTTTGGAGATAGGGCTGGCTGAGGTATCGATGCGGCTGTCTGGGATGTTGGTGAGCGAACTGGCTGAAGTGTCGAAGCGGCTGTCTGGGACATTGTGGAGAGGGCTGGCTGAGGTGTCGATGCGGCTGTCTGGGATGTTGGAGAGCGAGCTGGCTGAAGTGTCGAAGCGGCTGTCTGGGACGTTCGGGAGATGGTTGGCTGAGGTGTCGATGCGGCTGTCTGGGATGTTAGAAAGAGGGCTGGATAAGGTGTCAATGCGGCTGTCTGGGATGTTGGAGAATGAGCTGGCTGAGGTTTCGAAGCGGTTGTCCCGGATTTTGGAGAGCGAGCTGGCTTAGGTGTCGAACCGGCTGTCTGGGATGTTGGAGAGCGAGCTGGCTGAGGGGTTGAAGCGGCTGTCTGGGATGTTGGAGAGAGGGCTTCCTGAGGTGTCGATTCTGCTGTCTGGGGTGTTGTAGAGCGAGCTGGCTGAGATGTCGAATCGGCTGTCTGGGACATTGGGGAGAGGGCTGGCTGAGGTGTCGATGCGGCTGTCTGGGATGTTGGAGAGCGAGCTGGCTGAAGTGTCGAAGCGGCTGTCTGGGACGTTGGGGAGATGGTTGGCTGAGGTGTCGATGCGGCTGTCTGGGATGTTAGAAAGAGGGCTGGATAAGGTGTCAATGCGGCTGTCTGGGATGTTGGAGAATGAGCTGGCTGAGGTTTCGAAGCGGTTGTCCCGGATTTTGGAGAGCGAGCTGGCTTAGGTGTCGAACCGGCTGTCTGGGATGTTGGAGAGCGAGCTGGCTGAGGGGTTGAAGCGGCTGTCTGGGATGTTGGAGAGAGGGCTTCCTGAGGTGTCGATTCTGCTGTCTGGGGTGTTGTAGAGCGAGCTGGCTGAGATGTCGAATCGGCTGTCTGGGATGTTGGAGAGCGAGCTGGCTGAGCTATCAAAGCGGCTGTCTGGGATATTGGAGAGAGAGCTTTCTGAGGTGTCGAAGCGGCTGTCTGGGATGTTGGAGAGCGAGCTGGCTGATGTGTCGATACGGCTGTCTGGGATGTTGAGAGCGAGCTGGCTGAGGTGTCGAAGCGGCTGTCTGGGACGTTGGGGAGAGGGTTGGCTGAGGTGTCGATGCGGCTGTCTGGGATGTTGGAAAGAGGGCTGGATAAGGCGTCAATGCGGCTGACTGGGATGTTGGAGAACGAGCTGGCTGAGGTTTCGAAGCGGTTGTCCCGGATTTTCGAGAACGAGCTGGCTTAGGTGTCGAAGCGGCTGTCTGGGATGTTGGAGAGCGAGCTGGCTGAGGTGTTGAAGCGGCTGTCTGGGATGTTGGAGAGAGGGCTTCCTGAGGTGTCGATTCTCCTGTCTGGGATGTTGGAGAGGGAGCTGGCTGAGGTGTCGATGCGGCTGTCTGGGATGTTAGAAAGAGGGCTGGATAAGGTGTCAATGCGGCTGTCTGGGATGTTGGAGAATGAGCTGGCTGAGGTTTCGAAGCGGTTGTCCCGGATTTTGGAGAGCGAGCTGGCTTAGGTGTCGAACCGGCTGTCTGGGATGTTGGAGAGCGAGCTGGCTGAGGGGTTGAAGCGGCTGTCTGGGATGTTGGAGAGAGGGCTTCCTGAGGTGTCGATGCGGCTGTCTGGGATGTTGGAGAGCGAGCTGGCTGAGGTGTCGAAGAGGCTGTCTCGGATATTGGAGAGCGAGCAGGCTGAGGTGTTCATGCGGCTGTCTGGGATGTTGGAGAGCGAGCTGGCTAAGGTGTCGAGCGGCTGCCTGGGATGTTGGAGAGAGGGCTGCCTGAGGTGTCGACGCGGCTGTCTGGGATGTTGGAGAGAGTGCTGGCTGAGGTGTCGAAGAGGCTGTCTGGGATGTTGGAGATAGGGCTGGCTGAGGTGTCGATGCGGCTGTCTGGGATGTTGGAGAGAGGGATGGCTGAGGTGTCGATGCGGCTGTCTGGGATGTTGGAGAGCGAGCTGGCTGAGGTGTCGAAGCGGCTGTCTGGGATGTTGGAGAGTGGGCTGGGTGACGTGTCGTAGCGGCTGTCTGGGATTTTGGAGATAGGGCTGGCTGAGGTATCGATGCGGCTGTCTGGGATGTTGGTGAGCGAACTGGCTGAAGTGTCGAAGCGGCTGTCTGGGACATTGGGGAGAGGGCCAGCTGAGGTGTCGATGCGGCTGTCTGGGATGTTGGAGAGCGAGCTGGCTGAAGTGTCGAAGCGGCTGTCTGGGACGTTGGGGAAATGGTTGGCTGAGGTGTCGATGCGGCTGTCTGGGATGTTAGAAAGAGGGCTGGATAAGGTGTCAATGCGGCTGTCTGGGATGTTGGAGAATGAGCTGGCTGAGGTTTCGAAGCGGTTGTCCCGGATTTTGGAGAGCGAGCTGGCTTAGGTGTCGAACCGGCTGTCTGGGATGTTGGAGAGCGAGCTGGCTGAGGGGTTGAAGCGGCTGTCTGGGATGTTGGAGAGAGGGCTTCCTGAGGTGTCGATTCTGCTGTCTGGGATGTTGGAGAGGGAGCTGGCTGAGGTGTCGAAGCGGCAGTCTGGGATGTTTTAGAGAGAGCCGGCCAAGGTGTCGAAGCGGCTGTCTGGGATGTTGGAGAGCGTGCTGGCTGAGATGTCGAATCGGCTGTCTGGGATGTTGGAGAGCGAGCTGGCTGAGCTATCAAAGCGGCTGTCTGGGATATTGGAGAGAGAGCTTTCTGAGGTGTCGAAGCGGCTGTCTGGGATGGTGGAGATAGGGCTGGCTGAGGTGTCGATGCGGCTGTCTGGGATGTTGGAGAGCGAGCTGGCTGAAGTGTCGAAGCAGCTGTCTGGGACGTTGGGGAGATGGTTGGCTGAGGTGTCGATGCGCCTGTCTGGGATGTTAGAAAGAGGGCTGGATAAGGTGTCAATGCGGCTGTCTGGGATGTTGGAGAGCGAGCTGGCTGAGGTGTCGAAGCGGCTGTCAGGGACGTTGGGGAGAGGGTTGGCTGAGGTGTCGATGCGGCTGTCTGGGATGTTGGAAAGAGGGCTGGATAAGGTGTCAATGCGGCTGTCTGGGATGTTGGAGAACGAGCTGGCTGAGGTTTCGAAGCGGTTGTCCCGGATTTTGGAGAATGAGCTGGCTTAGGTGTCGAAGCGGCTATCTGGGATGTTGGAGAGCGAGCTGGCTGAGATGTTGAAGCGCCTGTCTGGGATGTTGGAGAGAGGGCTTCCTGAGGTGTTGAAGCGGCTGTCTGGGATGTTGGAGAGTGGGCTGGGTGAAGTGTCGTAGCGGCTGTCTGGGATTTTGGAGATAGGGCTGGCTGAGGTATCGATGCGGCTGTCTGGGATGTTGGTGAGCGAACTGGCTGAAGTGTCGAAGCGGCTGTCTGGGACATTGGGGAGAGGGCTGGCTGAGGTGTCGATGCGGCTGTCTGGGATGTTGGACAGCGAGCTGGCTGAAGTGTCGAAGCGGCTGTCTGGGACGTTGGGGAGATGGCTGGCTGAGGTGTCGATGCGGCTGTCTGGGATGTTAGAAAGAGGGCTGGATAAGGTGTCAATGCGGCTGTCTGGGATGTTGGAGAATGAGCTGGCTGAGGTTTCGAAGCGGTTGTCCCGGATTTTGGAGAGCGAGCTGGCTTAGGTGTCGAACCGGCTGTCTGGGATGTTGGAGAGCGAGCTGGCTGAGGGGTTGAAGCGGCTGTCTGGGATGTTGGAGAGAGGGCTTCCTGAGGTGTCGATTCTGCTGTCTGGGGTGTTGTAGAGCGAGCTGGCTGAGATGTCGAATCGGCTGTCTGGGATGTTGGAGAGCGAGCTGGCTGAGCTATCAAAGCGGCTGTCTGGGATATTGGAGAGAGAGCTTTCTGAGGTGTCGAAGCGGCTGTCTGGGATGGTGGAGATAGGGCTGGCTGAGGTGTCGAAGCGGCTGTCTGGGACGTTGGGGAGAGGGTTGGCTGAGGTGTCGATGCGGCTGTCTGGGATGTTGGAAAGAGGGCTGGATAAGGCGTCAATGCGGCTGACTGGGATGTTGGAGAACGAGCTGGCTGAGGTTTCTAAGCGGTTGTCCCGGATTTTCGAGAACGAGCTGGCTTAGGTGTCGAAGCGGCTGTCTGGGATGTTGGAGAGCGAGCTGGCTGAGGTGTTGAAGCGGCTGTCTGGGATGTTGGAGAGCGAGCTGGCTGAGCTATCAAAGCGGCTGTCTGGGATATTGAAGAGAGAGCTTTCTGAGGTGTCGAAGCGGCTGTCTGGGATGTTGGAGAGCGAGCTGGCTGAGGTGTCGAAGCGGCTGTCAGGGACGTTGGGGAGAGGGTTGGCTGAGGTGTCGATGCGGCTGTCTGGGATGTTGGAAAGAGGGCTGGATAAGGTGTCAATGCGGCTGTCTGGGATGTTGGAGAACGAGCTGGCTGAGGTTTCGAAGCGGTTGTCCCGGATTTTGGAGAATGAGCTGGCTTAGGTGTCGAAGCGGCTATCTGGGATGTTGGAGAGCGAGCTGGCTGAGATGTTGAAGCGCCTGTCTGGGATGTTGGAGAGAGGGCTTCCTGAGGTGTTGAAGCGGCTGTCTGGGATGTTGGAGAGTGGGCTGGGTGAAGTGTCGTAGCGGCTGTCTGGGATTTTGGAGATAGGGCTGGCTGAGGTATCGACGCGGCTGTCTGGGATGTTGGTGAGCGAACTGGCTGAAGTGTCGAAGCGGCTGTCTGGGACATTGGGGAGAGGGCTGGCTGAGGTGTCGATGCGGCTGTCTGGGATGTTGGACAGCGAGCTGGCTGAAGTGTCGAAGCGGCTGTCTGGGACGTTGGGGAGATGGCTGGCTGAGGTGTCGATGTGGCTGTCTGGGATGTTAGAAAGAGGGCTGGATAAGGTGTCAATGCGGCTGTCTGGGATGTTGGAGAATGAGCTGGCTGAGGTTTCGAAGCGGTTGTCCCGGATTTTGGAGAGCGAGTTGCTTCAGGTGATGAAGCGGCTGTCTGGGATGTTGGAGAGCGAGATGGCTGAGGGGTTGAAGCGGCTGTCTGGGATGTTGGAGAGAGGGCTTCCTGAGGTGTCGATTCTGCTGTCTGGGGTGTTGTAGAGCGAGCTGGCTGAGATGTCGAATCGGCTGTCTGGGATGTTGGAGAGCGAGCTGGCTGAGCTATCAAAGCGGCTGTCTGGGATATTGGAGAGAGAGCTTTCTGAGGTGTCGAAGCGGCTGTCTGGGATGGTGGAGATAGGGCTGGCTGATGTGTCGATACGGCTGTCTGGGATGTTGAGAGCGAGCTGGCTGAGGTGTCGAAGCGGCTGTCTGGAACGTTGGGGAGAGGGTTGGCTGAGGTGTCGATGCGGCTGTCTGGGATGTTGGAAAGAGGGCTGGATAAGGCGTCAATGCGGCTGACTGGGATGTTGGAGAACGAGCTGGCTGAGGTTTCGAAGCGGTTGTCCCGGATTTTCGAGAACGAGCTGGCTTAGGTGTCGAAGCGGCTGTCTGGGATGTTGGAGAGCGAGCTGGCTGAGGTGTTGAAGCGGCTGTCTGGGATGTTGGAGAGAGGGCTTCCTGAGGTGTCGATTCTCCTGTCTGGGATGTTGGAGAGGGAGCTGGCTGAGGTGTCGATGCGGCTGTCTGGGATGTTGGAAAGAGGGCTGGATAAGGTGTCAATGCGGCTGTCTGGGATGTTGGAGAGCGAGCTGGCTGAGGTGTTGAAGCGGCCGTCTAGGATGTTGGATGGAGGGCTGGCCGAGGTGTCGAAACGGTTGTGTGTTCTATTCGAGAGTGGGCTGCCTGAGGTATCCAAGCGGCTGTCTGGGATGTTGGAGAGCGAGCTGGCTGAGTTGTCCAAGCGGCTGTCTGGGATGTTGGAGATCGAGCTGGCTGAGGTGTTGAAGAGGCTGTCTGGGATGTTGGAGAGCGATCTGGCTGAGGTGTCGAAGCAGCGGTCTGGGATGTTGGTGAGAGGACTGGCTTGGTGTCAAAACGGCTGTCTGGGATTTTGGAGAGAGGGCTGGCTGAGATGTAGAAACGGCTGTCTGAGATATTGGATAGACGGCTGGCTGAGGTATCGAAGCGGCTGTCTGGGATGTTGGAGAGAGGGTTGGCTGAGGTGTCGAAGCGGTTGTCTGGAATGTTGGAGAGCGAGTTGCTTGAGGTGATGAAGCGGCTGTCTGGGATGTTGGAGAGCGAGATGGCTGAGGTGTTGAAGCGGCTGTCTGTGATGTTGGAAAGAGTGCTTGTTAAGATGTCGAAGCAGCGATCTGGGATGTTCGAGATCGATCTGCCTGAGCTGTCGAATCGGCAGTCTGGGATGTTTTAGAGATAGCCGGCCAAGGTGTCGAAGTGGCTGTCTGGGATGTTGGAGAAAGGGCTGCCTGAGGTGTCGAAGCGGCTGTCTGGGATGTTGGAAAGAGGGCTGGCTAAGGAGTCGAAGCGGCAGTCTCGGATGTTGGAAAGAGGGCTGGCCGAAATGTCCATTCGGCAGTCTGGAATGTTGGAGAGAGGGCTGGTTGAGGTGTCGAAGCGGCTGTCTGGGATGATGGAGAGCGAGCTGGCTGAGGTGTCGAAGCAACTGTCTGGGATGTTCAAGAGAGGGCTGCCTGAGGTGTCGACGCGGCTGTCTGGGATGTTGGAGAGAGTGCTGGCTGAGGTGTCGAAGAGGCTGTCTGGGATGTTGGAGATAGGGCTGGGTGAAGTGTCGTAGCGGCTGTCTGGGATTTTGGAGATAGGGCTGGCTGAGGTATCGATGCGGCTGTCTGGGATGTTGGAGAACGAGCTGGCTAAGGTGTCGAAGCGGCTGCCTGGGATGTTGGAGAGAGGGCTGCCTGAGGTGTCGACGCGGCTGTCTGGGATGTTGGAGAGAGTGCTGGCTGAGGTGTCGAAGAGGCTGTCTGGGATGTTGGAGATAGGGCTGGCTGAGGTGTCGATGCGGCTGTCTGGGATGTTGGAGAGAGGGATGGCTGAGGTGTCGATGCGGCTGTCTGGGATGTTGGAGAGCGAGCTGGCTGAGGTGTCGAAGAGGCTGTCTCGGATATTGGAGAGCGAGCAGGCTGAGGTGTTCATGCGGCTGTCTGGGATGTTGGAGAGCGAGCTGGCTAAGGTGTCGAGCGGCTGCCTGGGATGTTGGAGAGAGTGCTGGCTGAGGTGTCGAAGAGGCTGTCTGGGATGTTGGAGATAGGGCTGGCTGAGGTGTCGATGCGGCTGTCTGGGATGTTGGAGAGAGGGATGGCTGAGGTGTCGATGCGGCTGTCTGGGATGTTGGAGAGCGAGCTGGCTGAGGTGTCGAAGCGGCTGTCTGGGATGTTGGAGAGTGGGCTGGGTGACGTGTCGTAGCGGCTGTCTGGGATTTTGGAGATAGGGCTGGCTGAGGTATCGATGCGGCTGTCTGGGATGTTGGTGAGCGAACTGGCTGAAGTGTCGAAGCGGCTGTCTGGGACATTGGGGAGAGGGCCAGCTGAGGTGTCGATGCGGCTGTCTGGGATGTTGGAGAGCGAGCTGGCTGAAGTGTCGAAGCGGCTGTCTGGGACGTTGGGGAAATGGTTGGCTGAGGTGTCGATGCGGCTGTCTGGGATGTTAGAAAGAGGGCTGGATAAGGTGTCAATGCGGCTGTCTGGGATGTTGGAGAATGAGCTGGCTGAGGTTTCGAAGCGGTTGTCCCGGATTTTGGAGAGCGAGCTGGCTTAGGTGTCGAACCGGCTGTCTGGGATGTTGGAGAGCGAGCTGGCTGAGGGGTTTAAGCGGCTGTCTGGGATGTTGGAGAGAGGGCTTCCTGAGGTGTCGATTCTGCTGTCTGGGATGTTGGAGAGGGAGCTGGCTGAGGTGTCGAAGCGGCAGTCTGGGATGTTTTAGAGAGAGCCGGCCAAGGTGTCGAAGCGGCTGTCTGGGATGTTGGAGAGCGTGCTGGCTGAGATGTCGAATCGGCTGTCTGGGATGTTGGAGAGCGAGCTGGCTGAGCTATCAAAGCGGCTGTCTGGGATATTGGAGAGAGAGCTTTCTGAGGTGTCGAAGCGGCTGTCTGGGATGGTGGAGATAGGGCTGGCTGAGGTGTCGATGCGGCTGTCTGGGATGTTGGAGAGCGAGCTGGCTGAAGTGTCGAAGCAGCTGTCTGGGACGTTGGGGAGATGGTTGGCTGAGGTGTCGATGCGGCTGTCTGGGATGTTAGAAAGAGGGCTGGATAAGGTGTCAATGCGGCTGTCTGGGATGTTGGAGAATGAGCTGGCTGAGGTTTCGAAGCGGTTGTCCCGGATTTTGGAGAGCGAGCTGGCTTAGGTGTCGAAGCGGCTGTCTGGGATGTTGGAGAGCGAGCTGGCTGAGGGGTTGAAGCGGCTGTCTGGGATGTTGGAGAGAGGGCTTCCTGAGGTGTCGATTCTGCTGTCTGGGATGTTGCAGAGGGAGCTGGCTGAGGTGTCGAAGCGGCAGTCTGGGATGTTTTAGAGAGAGCCGGCCAAGGTGTCGAAGCGGCTGTCTGGGATGTTGGAGAGCGAGCTGGCTGAGGTGTCGAAGAGGCTGTCTCGGATATTGGAGAGCGAGCAGGCTGAGGTGTTCATGCGGCTGTCTGGGATGTTGGAGAGCGAGCTGGCTAAGGTGTCGAGCGGCTGCCTGGGATGTTGGAGAGAGGGCTGCCTGAGGTGTCGACGCGGCTGTCTGGGATGTTGGAGAGAGTGCTGGCTGAGGTGTCGAAGAGGCTGTCTGGGATGTTGGAGATAGGGCTGGCTGAGGTGTCGATGCGGCTGTCTGGGATGTTGGAGAGAGGGATGGCTGAGGTGTCGATGCGGCTGTCTGGGATGTTGGAGAGCGAGCTGGCTGAGGTGTCGAAGCGGCTGTCTGGGATGTTGGAGAGTGGGCTGGGTGACGTGTCGTAGCGGCTGTCTGGGATTTTGGAGATAGGGCTGGCTGAGGTATCGATGCGGCTGTCTGGGATGTTGGTGAGCGAACTGGCTGAAGTGTCGAAGCGGCTGTCTGGGACATTGGGGAGAGGGCCAGCTGAGGTGTCGATGCGGCTGTCTGGGATGTTGGAGAGCGAGCTGGCTGAAGTGTCGAAGCGGCTGTCTGGGACGTTGGGGAAATGGTTGGCTGAGGTGTCGATGCGGCTGTCTGGGATGTTAGAAAGAGGGCTGGATAAGGTGTCAATGCGGCTGTCTGGGATGTTGGAGAATGAGCTGGCTGAGGTTTCGAAGCGGTTGTCCCGGATTTTGGAGAGCGAGCTGGCTTAGGTGTCGAACCGGCTGTCTGGGATGTTGGAGAGCGAGCTGGCTGAGGGGTTGAAGCGGCTGTCTGGGATGTTGGAGAGAGGGCTTCCTGAGGTGTCGATTCTGCTGTCTGGGATGTTGGAGAGGGAGCTGGCTGAGGTGTCGAAGCGGCAGTCTGGGATGTTTTAGAGAGAGCCGGCCAAGGTGTCGAAGCGGCTGTCTGGGATGTTGGAGAGCGTGCTGGCTGAGATGTCGAATCGGCTGTCTGGGATGTTGGAGAGCGAGCTGGCTGAGCTATCAAAGCGGCTGTCTGGGATATTGGAGAGAGAGCTTTCTGAGGTGTCGAAGCGGCTGTCTGGATGGTGGAGATAGGGCTGGCTGAGGTGTCGATGCGGCTGTCTGGGATGTTGGAGAGCGAGCTGGCTGAAGTGTCGAAGCAGCTGTCTGGGACGTTGGGGAGATGGTTGGCTGAGGTGTCGATGCGCCTGTCTGGGATGTTAGAAAGAGGGCTGGATAAGGTGTCAATGCGGCTGTCTGGGATGTTGGAGAGCGAGCTGGCTGAGGTGTCGAAGCGGCTGTCAGGGACGTTGGGGAGAGGGTTGGCTGAGGTGTCGATGCGGCTGTCTGGGATGTTGGAAAGAGGGCTGGATAAGGTGTCAATGCGGCTGTCTGGGATGTTGGAGAACGAGCTGGCTGAGGTTTCGAAGCGGTTGTCCCGGATTTTGGAGAATGAGCTGGCTTAGGTGTCGAAGCGGCTATCTGGGATGTTGGAGAGCGAGCTGGCTGAGATGTTGAAGCGCCTGTCTGGGATGTTGGAGAGAGGGCTTCCTGAGGTGTTGAAGCGGCTGTCTGGGATGTTGGAGAGTGGGCTGGGTGAAGTGTCGTAGCGGCTGTCTGGGATTTTGGAGATAGGGCTGGCTGAGGTATCGATGCGGCTGTCTGGGATGTTGGTGAGCGAACTGGCTGAAGTGTCGAAGCGGCTGTCTGGGACATTGGGGAGAGGGCTGGCTGAGGTGTCGATGCGGCTGTCTGGGATGTTGGACAGCGAGCTGGCTGAAGTGTCGAAGCGGCTGTCTGGGACGTTGGGGAGATGGCTGGCTGAGGTGTCGATGCGGCTGTCTGGGATGTTAGAAAGAGGGCTGGATAAGGTGTCAATGCGGCTGTCTGGGATGTTGGAGAATGAGCTGGCTGAGGTTTCGAAGCGGTTGTCCCGGATTTTGGAGAGCGAGCTGGCTTAGGTGTCGAACCGGCTGTCTGGGATGTTGGAGAGCGAGCTGGCTGAGGGGTTGAAGCGGCTGTCTGGGATGTTGGAGAGAGGGCTTCCTGAGGTGTCGATTCTGCTGTCTGGGGTGTTGTAGAGCGAGCTGGCTGAGATGTCGAATCGGCTGTCTGGGATGTTGGAGAGCGAGCTGGCTGAGCTATCAAAGCGGCTGTCTGGGATATTGGAGAGAGAGCTTTCTGAGGTGTCGAAGCGGCTGTCTGGGATGGTGGAGATAGGGCTGGCTGAGGTGTCGAAGCGGCTGTCTGGGACGTTGGGGAGAGGGTTGGCTGAGGTGTCGATGCGGCTGTCTGGGATGTTGGAAAGAGGGCTGGATAAGGCGTCAATGCGGCTGACTGGGATGTTGGAGAACGAGCTGGCTGAGGTTTCTAAGCGGTTGTCCCGGATTTTCGAGAACGAGCTGGCTTAGGTGTCGAAGCGGCTGTCTGGGATGTTGGAGAGCGAGCTGGCTGAGGTGTTGAAGCGGCTGTCTGGGATGTTGGAGAGCGAGCTGGCTGAGCTATCAAAGCGGCTGTCTGGGATATTGAAGAGAGAGCTTTCTGAGGTGTCGAAGCGGCTGTCTGGGATGTTGGAGAGCGAGCTGGCTGAGGTGTCGAAGCGGCTGTCAGGGACGTTGGGGAGAGGGTTGGCTGAGGTGTCGATGCGGCTGTCTGGGATGTTGGAAAGAGGGCTGGATAAGGTGTCAATGCGGCTGTCTGGGATGTTGGAGAACGAGCTGGCTGAGGTTTCGAAGCGGTTGTCCCGGATTTTGGAGAATGAGCTGGCTTAGGTGTCGAAGCGGCTATCTGGGATGTTGGAGAGCGAGCTGGCTGAGATGTTGAAGCGCCTGTCTGGGATGTTGGAGTGAGGGCTTCCTGAGGTGTTGAAGCGGCTGTCTGGGATGTTGGAGAGTGGGCTGGGTGAAGTGTCGTAGCGGCTGTCTGGGATTTTGGAGATAGGGCTGGCTGAGGTATCGACGCGGCTGTCTGGGATGTTGGTGAGCGAACTGGCTGAAGTGTCGAAGCGGCTGTCTGGGACATTGGGGAGAGGGCTGGCTGAGGTGTCGATGCGGCTGTCTGGGATGTTGGACAGCGAGCTGGCTGAAGTGTCGAAGCGGCTGTCTGGGACGTTGGGGAGATGGCTGGCTGAGGTGTCGATGTGGTTGTCTGGGATGTTAGAAAGAGGGCTGGATAAGGTGTCAATGCGGCTGTCTGGGATGTTGGAGAATGAGCTGGCTGAGGTTTCGAAGCGGTTGTCCCGGATTTTGGAGAGCGAGTTGCTTCAGGTGATGAAGCGGCTGTCTGGGATGTTGGAGAGCGAGATGGCTGAGGGGTTGAAGCGGCTGTCTGGGATGTTGGAGAGAGGGCTTCCTGAGGTGTCGATTCTGCTGTCTGGGGTGTTGTAGAGCGAGCTGGCTGAGATGTCGAATCGGCTGTCTGGGATGTTGGAGAGCGAGCTGGCTGAGCTATCAAAGCGGCTGTCTGGGATATTGGAGAGAGAGCTTTCTGAGGTGTCGAAGCGGCTGTCTGGGATGGTGGAGATAGGGCTGGCTGATGTGTCGATACGGCTGTCTGGGATGTTGAGAGCGAGCTGGCTGAGGTGTCGAAGCGGCTGTCTGGAACGTTGGGGAGAGGGTTGGCTGAGGTGTCGATGCGGCTGTCTGGGATGTTGGAAAGAGGGCTGGATAAGGCGTCAATGCGGCTGACTGGGATGTTGGAGAACGAGCTGGCTGAGGTTTCGAAGCGGTTGTCCCGGATTTTCGAGAACGAGCTGGCTTAGGTGTCGAAGCGGCTGTCTGGGATGTTGGAGAGCGAGCTGGCTGAGGTGTTGAAGCGGCTGTCTGGGATGTTGGAGAGAGGGCTTCCTGAGGTGTCGATTCTCCTGTCTGGGATGTTGGAGAGGGAGCTGGCTGAGGTGTCGATGCGGCTGTCTGGGATGTTGGAAAGAGGGCTGGATAAGGTGTCAATGCGGCTGTCTGGGATGTTGGAGAGCGAGCTGGCTGAGGTGTTGAAGCGGCCGTCTAGGATGTTGGATGGAGGGCTGGCCGAGGTGTCGAAACGGTTGTGTGTTCTATTCGAGAGTGGGCTGCCTGAGGTATCCAAGCGGCTGTCTGGGATGTTGGAGAGCGAGCTGGCTGAGTTGTCCAAGCGGCTGTCTGGGATGTTGGAGATCGAGCTGGCTGAGGTGTTGAAGAGGCTGTCTGGGATGTTGGAGAGCGATCTGGCTGAGGTGTCGAAGCAGCGGTCTGGGATGTTGGTGAGAGGACTGGCTTGGTGTCAAAACGGCTGTCTGGGATTTTGGAGAGAGGGCTGGCTGAGATGTAGAAACGGCTGTCTGAGATATTGGATAGACGGCTGGCTGAGGTATCGAAGCGGCTGTCTGGGATGTTGGAGAGAGGGTTGGCTGAGGTGTCGAAGCGGTTGTCTGGAATGTTGGAGAGCGAGTTGCTTGAGGTGATGAAGCGGCTGTCTGGGATGTTGGAGAGCGAGATGGCTGAGGTGTTGAAGCGGCTGTCTGTGATGTTGGAAAGAGTGCTTGTTAAGATGTCGAAGCAGCGATCTGGGATGTTCGAGATCGATCTGCCTGAGCTGTCGAATCGGCAGTCTGGGATGTTTTAGAGATAGCCGGCCAAGGTGTCGAAGTGGCTGTCTGGGATGTTGGAGAAAGGGCTGCCTGAGGTGTCGAAGCGGCTGTCTGGGATGTTGGAAAGAGGGCTGGCTAAGGAGTCGAAGCGGCAGTCTCGGATGTTGGAAAGAGGGCTGGCCGAAATGTCCATTCGGCAGTCTGGAATGTTGGAGAGAGGGCTGGTTGAGGTGTCGAAGCGGCTGTCTGGGATGATGGAGAGCGAGCTGGCTGAGGTGTCGAAGCAACTGTCTGGGATGTTCAAGAGAGGGCTGCCTGAGGTGTCGACGCGGCTGTCTGGGATGTTGGAGAGAGTGCTGGCTGAGGTGTCGAAGAGGCTGTCTGGGATGTTGGAGATAGGGCTGGGTGAAGTGTCGTAGCGGCTGTCTGGGATTTTGGAGATAGGGCTGGCTGAGGTATCGATGCGGCTGTCTGGGATGTTGGAGAACGAGCTGGCTAAGGTGTCGAAGCGGCTGCCTGGGATGTTGGAGAGAGGGCTGCCTGAGGTGTCGACGCGGCTGTCTGGGATGTTGGAGAGAGTGCTGGCTGAGGTGTCGAAGAGGCTGTCTGGGATGTTGGAGATAGGGCTGGCTGAGGTGTCGATGCGGCTGTCTGGGATGTTGGAGAGAGGGATGGCTGAGGTGTCGATGCGGCTGTCTGGGATGTTGGAGAGCGAGCTGGCTGAGGTGTCGAAGAGGCTGTCTCGGATATTGGAGAGCGAGCAGGCTGAGGTGTTCATGCGGCTGTCTGGGATGTTGGAGAGCGAGCTGGCTAAGGTGTCGAGCGGCTGCCTGGGATGTTGGAGAGAGTGCTGGCTGAGGTGTCGAAGAGGCTGTCTGGGATGTTGGAGATAGGGCTGGCTGAGGTGTCGATGCGGCTGTCTGGGATGTTGGAGAGAGGGATGGCTGAGGTGTCGATGCGGCTGTCTGGGATGTTGGAGAGCGAGCTGGCTGAGGTGTCGAAGCGGCTGTCTGGGATGTTGGAGAGTGGGCTGGGTGACGTGTCGTAGCGGCTGTCTGGGATTTTGGAGATAGGGCTGGCTGAGGTATCGATGCGGCTGTCTGGGATGTTGGTGAGCGAACTGGCTGAAGTGTCGAAGCGGCTGTCTGGGACATTGGGGAGAGGGCCAGCTGAGGTGTCGATGCGGCTGTCTGGGATGTTGGAGAGCGAGCTGGCTGAAGTGTCGAAGCGGCTGTCTGGGACGTTGGGGAAATGGTTGGCTGAGGTGTCGATGCGGCTGTCTGGGATGTTAGAAAGAGGGCTGGATAAGGTGTCAATGCGGCTGTCTGGGATGTTGGAGAATGAGCTGGCTGAGGTTTCGAAGCGGTTGTCCCGGATTTTGGAGAGCGAGCTGGCTTAGGTGTCGAACCGGCTGTCTGGGATGTTGGAGAGCGAGCTGGCTGAGGGGTTTAAGCGGCTGTCTGGGATGTTGGAGAGAGGGCTTCCTGAGGTGTCGATTCTGCTGTCTGGGATGTTGGAGAGGGAGCTGGCTGAGGTGTCGAAGCGGCAGTCTGGGATGTTTTAGAGAGAGCCGGCCAAGGTGTCGAAGCGGCTGTCTGGGATGTTGGAGAGCGTGCTGGCTGAGATGTCGAATCGGCTGTCTGGGATGTTGGAGAGCGAGCTGGCTGAGCTATCAAAGCGGCTGTCTGGGATATTGGAGAGAGAGCTTTCTGAGGTGTCGAAGCGGCTGTCTGGGATGGTGGAGATAGGGCTGGCTGAGGTGTCGATGCGGCTGTCTGGGATGTTGGAGAGCGAGCTGGCTGAAGTGTCGAAGCAGCTGTCTGGGACGTTGGGGAGATGGTTGGCTGAGGTGTCGATGCGGCTGTCTGGGATGTTAGAAAGAGGGCTGGATAAGGTGTCAATGCGGCTGTCTGGGATGTTGGAGAATGAGCTGGCTGAGGTTTCGAAGCGGTTGTCCCGGATTTTGGAGAGCGAGCTGGCTTAGGTGTCGAAGCGGCTGTCTGGGATGTTGGAGAGCGAGCTGGCTGAGGGGTTGAAGCGGCTGTCTGGGATGTTGGAGAGAGGGCTTCCTGAGGTGTCGATTCTGCTGTCTGGGATGTTGCAGAGGGAGCTGGCTGAGGTGTCGAAGCGGCAGTCTGGGATGTTTTAGAGAGAGCCGGCCAAGGTGTCGAAGCGGCTGTCTGGGATGTTGGAGAGCGTGCTGGCTGAGATGTCGAATCGGCTGTCTGGGATGTTGGAGAGCGAGCTGGCTGAGCTATCAAAGCGGCTGTCTGGGATATTGGAGAGAGAGCTTTCTGAGGTGTCGAAGCGGCTGTCTGGGATGTTGGAGAGCGAGCTGGCTGAGGTGTCGAAGCGGCTGTCAGGGACGTTGGGGAGAGGGTTGGCTGAGGTGTCGATGCGGCTGTCTGGGATGTTGGAAAGAGGGCTGGATAAGGTGTCAATGCGGCTGTCTGGGATGTTGGAGAACGAGCTGGCTGAGGTTTCGAAGCGGTTGTCCCGGATTTTGGAGAATGAGCTGGCTTAGGTGTCGAAGCGGCTATCTGGGATGTTGGAGAGCGAGCTGGCTGAGATGTTGAAGCGCCTGTCTGGGATGTTGGAGAGAGGGCTTCCTGAGGTGTTGAAGCGGCTGTCTGGGATGTTGGAGAGTGGGCTGGGTGAAGTGTCGTAGCGGCTGTCTGGGATTTTGGAGATAGGGCTGGCTGAGGTATCGATGCGGCTGTCTGGGATGTTGGTGAGCGAACTGGCTGAAGTGTCGAAGCGGCTGTCTGGGACATTGGGGAGAGGGCTGGCTGAGGTGTCGATGCGGCTGTCTGGGATGTTGGACAGCGAGCTGGCTGAAGTGTCGAAGCGGCTGTCTGGGACGTTGGGGAGATGGCTGGCTGAGGTGTCGATGCGGCTGTCTGGGATGTTAGAAAGAGGGCTGGATAAGGTGTCAATGCGGCTGTCTGGGATGTTGGAGAATGAGCTGGCTGAGGTTTCGAAGCGGTTGTCCCGGATTTTGGAGAGCGAGCTGGCTTAGGTGTCGAACCGGCTGTCTGGGATGTTGGAGAGCGAGCTGGCTGAGGGGTTGAAGCGGCTGTCTGGGATGTTGGAGAGAGGGCTTCCTGAGGTGTCGATTCTGCTGTCTGGGGTGTTGTAGAGCGAGCTGGCTGAGATGTCGAATCGGCTGTCTGGGATGTTGGAGAGCGAGCTGGCTGAGCTATCAAAGCGGCTGTCTGGGATATTGGAGAGAGAGCTTTCTGAGGTGTCGAAGCGGCTGTCTGGGATGGTGGAGATAGGGCTGGCTGATGTGTCGATGCGGCTGTCTGGGAAGTTGAGAGCGAGCTGGCTGAGGTGTCGAAGCGGCTGTCTGGGACGTTGGGGAGAGGGTTGGCTGAGGTGTCGATGCGGCTGTCTGGGATGTTGGAAAGAGGGCTGGATAAGGCGTCAATGCGGCTGACTGGGATGTTGGAGAACGAGCTGGCTGAGGTTTCTAAGCGGTTGTCCCGGATTTTCGAGAACGAGCTGGCTTAGGTGTCGAAGCGGCTGTCTGGGATGTTGGAGAGCGAGCTGGCTGAGGTGTTGAAGCGGCTGTCTGGGATGTTGGAGAGCGAGCTGGCTGAGCTATCAAAGCGGCTGTCTGGGATATTGGAGAGAGAGCTTTCTGAGGTGTCGAAGCGGCTGTCTGGGATGTTGGAGAGCGAGCTGGCTGAGGTGTCGAAGCGGCTGTCAGGGACGTTGGGGAGAGGGTTGGCTGAGGTGTCGATGCGGCTGTCTGGGATGTTGGAAAGAGGGCTGGATAAGGTGTCAATGCGGCTGTCTGGGATGTTGGAGAACGAGCTGGCTGAGGTTTCGAAGCGGTTGTCCCGGATTTTGGAGAATGAGCTGGCTTAGGTGTCGAAGCGGCTATCTGGGATGTTGGAGAGCGAGCTGGCTGAGATGTTGAAGCGCCTGTCTGGGATGTTGGAGAGAGGGCTTCCTGAGGTGTTGAAGCGGCTGTCTGGGATGTTGGAGAGTGGGCTGGGTGAAGTGTCGTAGCGGCTGTCTGGGATTTTGGAGATAGGGCTGGCTGAGGTATCGATGCGGCTGTCTGGGATGTTGGTGAGCGAACTGGCTGAAGTGTCGAAGCGGCTGTCTGGGACATTGGGGAGAGGGCTGGCTGAGGTGTCGATGCGGCTGTCTGGGATGTTGGACAGCGAGCTGGCTGAAGTGTCGAAGCGGCTGTCTGGGACGTTGGGGAGATGGCTGGCTGAGGTGTCGATGTGGCTGTCTGGGATGTTAGAAAGAGGGCTGGATAAGGTGTCAATGCGGCTGTCTGGGATGTTGGAGAATGAGCTGGCTGAGGTTTCGAAGCGGTTGTCCCGGATTTTGGAGAGCGAGTTGCTTGAGGTGATGAAGCGGCTGTCTGGGATGTTGGAGAGCGAGATGGCTGAGGTGTTGAAGCGGCTGTCTGTGATGTTGGAAAGAGTGCTTGTTAAGATGTCGAAGCAGCGATCTGGGATGTTCGAGATCGATCTGGCTGAGCTGTCGAATCGGCAGTCTGGGATGTTTTAGAGATAGCCGGCCAAGGTGTCGAAGTGGCTGTCTGGGATGTTGGAGAAAGGGCTGCCTGAGGTGTCGAAGCGGCTGTCTGGGATGTTGGAAAGAGGGCTGGCTAAGGAGTCGAAGCGGCAGTCTCGGATGTTGGAAAGAGGGCTGGCCGAAATGTCCATTCGGCAGTCTGGAATGTTGGAGAGAGGGCTGGTTGAGGTGTCGAAGCGGCTGTCTGGGATGATGGAGAGCGAGCTGGCTGAGGTGTCGAAGCAACTGTCTGGGATGTTCAAGAGAGGGCTGCCTGAGGTGTCGTAGCGGCTGTCTGGAATGTTGGAGAGAGTGCTGGCTGAGGTGTCGATGCGGCTGTCTGGGATGTTGGTGAGCGAGCTGGGTGAGGTGTCGAAGCGGCTGTCTGGGATGTTGGAGAGCGGGCTGGGTGACGTGTCGTAGTGGCTGTCTGGGATTTTGGAGATAGGGCTGGCTGAGGTATCGATGCGGCTGTCTGGGATGTTGGTGAGCGAGCTGGCTGAAGTGTCGAAGCGGCTGTCTGGGACGTTGTGGAGAGGGCTGGCTGAGGTGTCGAAGCGGCTGTCTGGGACGTTGGGGAGATGGTTGGCTGAGGTGTCGATGTGGCTGTCTGGGATGTTGGAAAGAGGGCTGGATAAGGTGTCAATGCGGCTGTCTGGGATGTTGGAGAACGAGCTGGCTGAGGTTTCGAAGCGGTTGTCCCGGATTTTTGAGAGCAAGCTGGCTTAGGTGTCGAAGCGGCTGTCTGGGATGTTGGAGAGCGAGCTGGCTGAGGGGTTGAAGCGGCTGTCTGGGATGTTGGAGAGCGAGCTGGCTGAGTTGTCCAAGCGGCTGTCTGGGATGTTGGAGATCGAGCTGGCTGAGGTGTCGAAGCGGCTGTCTGGGATGTTGGAGAGCGAGCTGGCTGAGTTGTCCAAGCGGCTGTCTGGGATGTTGAAGAGAGAGCCGGCCAAGGTGTCGAAACGGCTGCCTGAGATGTTCGAGAGAGGGGTGCCTGAGGTGTCGTAGCGGCTGTCTGGAATGTTGGAGACAGTGCTAGCTTAGGTGTCGAAAAGGCTGTCTGGGATGTTGGAGATCGACCTGGCTGAGGTTTAGAAGCGGCTGTCTTAGATGTTGGAGATAGGGATGGCTGAGGTGTCGAAGTGGCTGTCTGGGATATTGGAGAGCGAGCAGGCTGAGGTGTTCATGCGGCTGTCTGGGATGTTGGAGAGCGAGCTGGCTGAGGTGTCGAAGCGGCTGTCTGTGATGATGGACAGCGAGCTGCCTGAGGTGTTGAAGCGGCTGTCTGGGATGTTGGTGGGAGGTCTGGCTGAGGTGTCGAAGCGGCTGTCTGGGATGTTGGAGATCGAGCTGGCTGAGGTATGGAAACACCTGTCTGGGATGTTGGAGAGCGAGCAGGCTTAGGTGTCGAAGCGGCTCTCAGGGATGTTGGAGGGAGGGCTGGCTGAGGTGTCGAAGCGGCTCTCTGGGATGTTTTAGAGAGAGCTGGCCAAGGTGTCGAAGCGGCTGTCTGGGATGTTGGAGAGAGGGATGGCTGTGGTGTCGAAGCGGCTGTCTGGGATATTGGAAAGAGAGCTGGCTGAGGTGTCGAAGCGGCTGCCTGGGATGTTGGAGAGCGTGCTGGCTGAGATGTCGAATCGTCTGTCTGGAATGTTGGAGAGCGAGCTGGTTGAGCTATCAAAGCGGCTGTCTG
The DNA here is from genome assembly GCF_030028105.1 of Mobula birostris. NCBI lineage: Eukaryota > Metazoa > Chordata > Chondrichthyes > Myliobatiformes > Myliobatidae > Mobula > Mobula birostris. The sequence continues at coordinate 7,192,022 of NC_092373.1, forward strand.
GGATATTGGAGAGAGAGCTTTCTGAGGTGACGAAGCGGCTGTCTGGGATGGTGGAGATAGGGCTGGCTGAGGTGTCGATGCGGCTGTCTGGGATGTTGGGGAGAGGGTTGGCTGAGGTGTCGATGCGGTTGTCTGGGATGTTGGAAAGAGGGCTGGATAAGGTGTCAATGCGGCTGTCTGGGATGTTGGAGAACGAGCTGGCTGAGGTTTCGAAGCGGTTGCCCCGGATTTTGGAGAACGAGCTGGCTTAGGTGTCGAAGCGGCTGTCTGGGATGTTGGAGAGCGAGCTGGCTGAGGTGTTGAAGCGTCTGTCTGGGATGTTGGAGAGCGAGTGGCTTGAGGTGATGAAGCGGCTGTCTGGGATGTTGGAGAGCGAGCTGGCTGAGGTGTTGAAGCGTCTGTCTGGGATGTTGGAGAGCGAGTGGCTTGAGGTGATGAAGCGGCTGTCTGGGATGTTGGAGAGCGAGCTGGCTGAGAGGTCGAAGCCGCTGTCTGAGATGTTGGAGAGCCAGCTGGCTGAGGTGTCAAAGCGGCGGTCTAGGATGTTGGATGGAGGGCTGGCCGAGGTGTCGAAGCGGCTGTGTGTTCTATTCGAGACTGAGCTGCCTGAGGTATCCAAGCGGCTGTCTGGGATGTTGGAGATCGAGATGGCTGAGGTGTCGAAGCGGCTGTCTGGGATGTTGGAGAGCGAGCTGGCTGAGGTGTCCAAGCGGGTGTCTGGGATGTTGGAGATCGAGCTGGCTGAGGTGTTGAAGAGGCTGTCTGGGATGTTGGAGATCGAGCTGGCTAAGGTGTCGATGCGGCTGTCTCGGATGTTGGAGAGCGGGCCGGCTGAGGTGTCGATGCGGCTGTCTGGGATGTTGGAGAGAGGGCTGGCTGAGGTGTCGAAGCGGTAGTCTGAGACGTTGGAAAGAGGGCTTGTTAAGGTGTCGAAGCAGCGGTCTGGGATGTTGGTGAGAGGACTGTCTTGGTGTCAAAACGGCTGTCTGGGATTTTGGAGAGAGGGCTGGCTGAGATGTCGAAGCGGCTGTCTGAGATATTGGAGAGACGGCTGGCTGAGGTATCGAAGCGGCTGTCTGGGATGTTGGAGATCGAACTGGCTGCGGTGTCGAAGCGGCAGTCTGGGATGTTTTAGAGAGAGCCGGCCAAGGTGTCGAAGCGGCTGTATGGGACGTTGGAGAGAGGGCTGGATGAGGTGTCGAAGCGGCTGTCTGGGATGTTGAAGAGCGAGCCAGCCAAGGTGTCGAAGCGGCTGCCTGGTATTTTCGAGAGAGGGCTGCCTGAGGTGTCATAGCGGCTGTCTGGAATGTTGGAGAGAGTGCTGGCTGCGGTGTCGACGAGGCTGTCTGGGATATTGGAGAGCGAGCAGGCTGAAGTGTTCATGCGGCTGTCTGGGATGTTGGAGAGCGAGCTGGCTAAGGTGTGGAAGCAGCTGTCTGGGATGTTGGAGAGCGTGCTGGCTGAGATGTCGAATCGTCTGTCTGGGATGTTGGAGAGCGAGCTGGCTGAGCTATCAAAGCGGCTGTCTGGGATATTGGAGAGAGAGCTTTCTGAGGTGTCGAAGCGGTTGTCTGGGATGGTGGAGATAGGGCTGGCTGAGGTGTCGATGCGGCTGTCTGGGATGTTGGAGAGCGAGCTGGCTGAGGTGTCGAAGCGGCTGTCTGGGACGTTGGGGAGAGGGTTGGCTGAGGTGTCGATGCGGCTGTCTGGGATGTTGGAAGGAGGGCTGGATAAGGTGTCAATGCGGCTGTCTGGGATGTTGGAGAACGAGCTGGCTGAGGTTTCGAAGCGTTTGTCCCGGATTTTTGAGAACGAGCTGGCTTAGGTGTCGAAGCGGCCGTCTGGGATGTTGTAGAGCGAGCTGGCTGAGGTGTTGAAGCGGCTGTCTGGGATGTTGGAGAGAGGGCTTCCTGAGGTGTCGATGCGGCTGTCTGGGATGTTGGAGAGGGAGCTGGCTGAGGTGTAGAAGCGGCTGTCTGGGATATTGGAGAGCGAGCTGGCTGAGGAGTTGAAGCGGCTATCTGGGATGTTGGAGAGCGTGCTGGCTGAGATGTCGAATCGTCTGTCTGGGATGTTGGAGAGCGAGCTGGCTGAGCTATCAAAGCGGCTGTCTGGGATATTGGAGAGAGAGCTTTCTGAGGTGACGAAGCGGCTGTCTGGGATGGTGGAGATAGGGCTGGCTGAGGTGTCGATGCGGCTGTCTGGGATGTTGGGGAGAGGGTTGGCTGAGGTGTCGATGCGGTTGTCTGGGATGTTGGAAAGAGGGCTGGATAAGGTGTCAATGCGGCTGTCTGGGATGTTGGAGAACGAGCTGGCTGAGGTTTCGAAGCGGTTGCCCCGGATTTTGGAGAACGAGCTGGCTTAGGTGTCGAAGCGGCTGTCTGGGATTTTGGAGAGCGAGCTGGCTGAGGTGTTGAAGCGTCTGTCTGGGATATTGGAGAGCAAGTAGGCTGAAGTGTTCATGCGGCTGTCTGGGATGTTGGAGAGCGAGCTGGCTAAGGTGTCGAAGCGGCTGCCTGGGATGTTGGAGAGAGTGCTGGCTGAGGTGTCGAAGAGGCTGTCTGGGATGTTGGAGATAGGGCTGGCTGAGGTGTCGATGCGGCTGTCTGGGATGTTGGAGAGAGGGCTGGCTGAGGTGTCGATGCGGCTGTCTGGGATGTTGGTGAGCGAGCTGGGTGAGGTGTCGAAGCGGCTGTCTGGGATGTTGGAGAGCGGGCTGGGTGACGTGTCGTAGTGGCTGTCTGCGATTTTGGAGATAGGGCTGGCTGAGGTATCGATGTGGCTGTCTGGGATGTTGGTGAGCGAGCTGGCTGAAGTGTCGAAGCGGCTGTCTGGGACGTTGTGGAGAGGGCTGGCTGAGGTGTCGAAGCGGCTGTCTGGGACGTTGGGGAGATGGTTGGCTGAGGTGTCGATGTGGCTGTCTGGGATGTTGGAAAGAGGGCTGGATAAGGTGTCAATGCAGCTGTCTGGGATGTTGGAGAACGAGCTGGCTGAGGTTTCGAAGCGGTTGTCCCGGATTTTTGAGAGCAAGCTGGCTTAGGTGTCGAAGCGGCTGTCTGGGATGTTGGAGAGCGAGCTGGCTGAGGGGTTGAAGCGGCTGTCTGGGATGTTGGAGAGAGGGCTTCCTGAGGTGTCGATTCTGCTGTGTGTTCTATTCGAGACTGGGCTGCCTGAGGTATCCAAGCAGCTGTCTGGGATGTTGGAGATCGAGCTGGCTGAGGTGTCGAAGCGGCTGTCTGGGATGTTGGAGAGCGAGCTGGCTGAGTTGTCCAAGCGGCTGTCTGGGATGTTGAAGAGAGAGCCGGCCAAGGTGTCGAAACGGCTGCCTGAGATGTTCGAGAGAGGGGTGCCTGAGGTGTCGTAGCGGCTGTCTGGAATGTTGGAGACAGTGCTGGCTTAGGTGTCGAAAAGGCTGTCTGGGATGTTGGAGATCGACCTGGCTGAGGTTTAGAAGCGGCTGTCTTAGATGTTGGAGATAGGGATGGCTGAGGTGTCGAAGTGGCTGTCTGGGATGTTGGAGAGCGAGCTGGCTGAGGTGTTGAAGCGTCTGTCTGGGATGTTGGAGAGCGAGTGGCTTGAGGTGATGAAGCGGCTGTCTGGGATGTTGGAGAGCGAGCTGGCTGAGAGGTCGAAGCATCTGCCTGGGATGTTGGAGAGCGAGATGGCTGAGGTGTTGAAGTGGCTGTCTGTGATGTTGGAAAGAGTGCTTGTTAAGATGTCGAAGCAGCGATCTGGGATGTTCGAGATCGATCTGGCTGAGCTGTCGAATCGGCAGTCTGGGATGTTTTAGAGATAGCCGGCCAAGGTGTTGATGCGGATCTCTGGGATGTTGGAGAGAGAGCTGGCTGAGGTGTTGAAGTGGCTGTCTGGGATGTTGGCGACAGTGCTGGCTGAGGTGTCGAAGCCGCTGTCTGAGATGTTGGAGAGCCAGCTGGCTGAGGTGTCAAAGCGGCGGTCTCGGATGTTGGATGGAGGGCTGGCCGAGGTGTCGAAGCGGCTGTGTGTTCTATTCGAGACTGAGCTGCCTGAGGTATCCAAGCGGCTGTCTGGGATGTTGGAGATCGAGATGGCTGAGGTGTCGAAGCGGCTGTCTGGGATGTTGGAGAGCGAGCTGGCTGAGGTGTCCAAGCGGGTGTCTGGGATGTTGGAGATCGAGCTGGCTGAGGTGTTGAAGAGGCTGTCTGGGATGTTGGAGATCGAGCTGGCTAAGGTGTCGATGCGGCTGTCTCGGATGTTGGAGAGCGGGCCGGCTGAGGTGTCGATGCGGCTGTCTGGGATGTTGGAGAGAGGGCTGGCTGAGGTGTCGAAGCGGTAGTCTGAGACGTTGGAAAGAGGGCTTGTTAAGGTGTCGAAGCAGCGGTCTGGGATGTTGGTGAGAGGACTGTCTTGGTGTCAAAACGGCTGTCTGGGATTTTGGAGAGAGGGCTGGCTGAGATGTCGAAGCGGCTGTCTGAGATATTGGAGAGACGGCTGGCTGAGGTATCGAAGCGGCTGTCTGGGATGTTGGAGATCGAACTGGCTGCGGTGTCGAAGCGGCAGTCTGGGATGTTTTAGAGAGAGCCGGCCAAGGTGTCGAAGCGGCTGTATGGGACGTTGGAGAGAGGGCTGGATGAGGTGTCGAAGCGGCTGTCTGGGATGTTGAAGAGCGAGCCAGCCAAGGTGTCGAAGCGGCTGCCTGGTATTTTCGAGAGAGGGCTGCCTGAGGTGTCATAGCGGCTGTCTGGAATGTTGGAGAGAGTGCTGGCTGCGGTGTCGACGAGGCTGTCTGGGATATTGGAGAGCGAGCAGGCTGAAGTGTTCATGCGGCTGTCTGGGATGTTGGAGAGCGAGCTGGCTAAGGTGTGGAAGCAGCTGTCTGGGATGTTGGAGAGCGTGCTGGCTGAGATGTCGAATCGTCTGTCTGGGATGTTGGAGAGCGAGCTGGCTGAGCTATCAAAGCGGCTGTCTGGGATATTGGAGAGAGAGCTTTCTGAGGTGTCGAAGCGGTTGTCTGGGATGGTGGAGATAGGGCTGGCTGAGGTGTCGATGCGGCTGTCTGGGATGTTGGAGAGCGAGCTGGCTGAGGTGTCGAAGCGGCTGTCTGGGACGTTGGGGAGAGGGTTGGCTGAGGTGTCGATGCGGCTGTCTGGGATGTTGGAAGGAGGGCTGGATAAGGTGTCAATGCGGCTGTCTGGGATGTTGGAGAACGAGCTGGCTGAGGTTTCGAAGCGTTTGTCCCGGATTTTTGAGAACGAGCTGGCTTAGGTGTCGAAGCGGCCGTCTGGGATGTTGTAGAGCGAGCTGGCTGAGGTGTTGAAGCGGCTGTCTGGGATGTTGGAGAGAGGGCTTCCTGAGGTGTCGATGCGGCTGTCTGGGATGTTGGAGAGGGAGCTGGCTGAGGTGTAGAAGCGGCTGTCTGGGATATTGGAGAGCGAGCTGGCTGAGGAGTTGAAGCGGCTATCTGGGATGTTGGAGAGCGTGCTGGCTGAGATGTCGAATCGTCTGTCTGGGATGTTGGAGAGCGAGCTGGCTGAGCTATCAAAGCGGCTGTCTGGGATATTGGAGAGAGAGCTTTCTGAGGTGACGAAGCGGCTGTCTGGGATGGTGGAGATAGGGCTGGCTGAGGTGTCGATGCGGCTGTCTGGGATGTTGGGGAGAGGGTTGGCTGAGGTGTCGATGCGGTTGTCTGGGATGTTGGAAAGAGGGCTGGATAAGGTGTCAATGCGGCTGTCTGGGATGTTGGAGAACGAGCTGGCTGAGGTTTCGAAGCGGTTGCCCCGGATTTTGGAGAACGAGCTGGCTTAGGTGTCGAAGCGGCTGTCTGGGATTTTGGAGAGCGAGCTGGCTGAGGTGTTGAAGCGTCTGTCTGGGATATTGGAGAGCAAGTAGGCTGAAGTGTTCATGCGGCTGTCTGGGATGTTGGAGAGCGAGCTGGCTAAGGTGTCGAAGCGGCTGCCTGGGATGTTGGAGAGAGTGCTGGCTGAGGTGTCGAAGAGGCTGTCTGGGATGTTGGAGATAGGGCTGGCTGAGGTGTCGATGCGGCTGTCTGGGATGTTGGAGAGAGGGCTGGCTGAGGTGTCGATGCGGCTGTCTGGGATGTTGGTGAGCGAGCTGGGTGAGGTGTCGAAGCGGCTGTCTGGGATGTTGGAGAGCGGGCTGGGTGACGTGTCGTAGTGGCTGTCTGCGATTTTGGAGATAGGGCTGGCTGAGGTATCGATGCGGCTGTCTGGGATGTTGGTGAGCGAGCTGGCTGAAGTGTCGAAGCGGCTGTCTGGGACGTTGTGGAGAGGGCTGGCTGAGGTGTCGAATCGTCTGTCTGGGATGTTGGAGAGCGAGCTGGCTGAGCTATCAAAGCGGCTGTCTGGGATATTGGAGAGAGAGCTTTCTGAGGTGTCGAAGCGGTTGTCTGGGATGGTGGAGATAGGGCTGGCTGAGGTGTCGATGCGGCTGTCTGGGATGTTGGAGAGCGAGCTGGCTGAGGTGTCGAAGCGGCTGTCTGGGACGTTGGGGAGAGGGTTGGCTGAGGTGTCGATGCGGCTGTCTGGGATGTTGGAAGGAGGGCTGGATAAGGTGTCAATGCGGCTGTCTGGGATGTTGGAGAACGAGCTGGCTGAGGTTTCGAAGCGTTTGTCCCGGATTTTTGAGAACGAGCTGGCTTAGGTGTCGAAGCGGCCGTCTGGGATGTTGTAGAGCGAGCTGGCTGAGGTGTTGAAGCGGCTGTCTGGGATGTTGGAGAGAGGGCTTCCTGAGGTGTCGATGCGGCTGTCTGGGATGTTGGAGAGGGAGCTGGCTGAGGTGTAGAAGCGGCTGTCTGGGATATTGGAGAGCGAGCTGGCTGAGGAGTTGAAGCGGCTATCTGGGATGTTGGAGAGCGTGCTGGCTGAGATGTCGAATCGTCTGTCTGGGATGTTGGAGAGCGAGCTGGCTGAGCTATCAAAGCGGCTGTCTGGGATATTGGAGAGAGAGCTTTCTGAGGTGACGAAGCGGCTGTCTGGGATGGTGGAGATAGGGCTGGCTGAGGTGTCGATGCGGCTGTCTGGGATGTTGGGGAGAGGGTTGGCTGAGGTGTCGATGCGGTTGTCTGGGATGTTGGAAAGAGGGCTGGATAAGGTGTCAATGCGGCTGTCTGGGATGTTGGAGAACGAGCTGGCTGAGGTTTCGAAGCGGTTGCCCCGGATTTTGGAGAACGAGCTGGCTTAGGTGTCGAAGGGGCTGTCTGGGATTTTGGAGAGCGAGCTGGCTGAGGTGTTGAAGCGTCTGTCTGGGATATTGGAGAGCAAGTAGGCTGAAGTGTTCATGCGGCTGTCTGGGATGTTGGAGAGCGAGCTGGCTAAGGTGTCGAAGCGGCTGCCTGGGATGTTGGAGAGAGTGCTGGCTGAGGTGTCGAAGAGGCTGTCTGGGATGTTGGAGATAGGGCTGGCTGAGGTGTCGATGCGGCTGTCTGGGATGTTGGTGAGCGAGCTGGCTGAAGTGTCGAAGCGGCTGTCTGGGACGTTGTGGAGAGGGCTGGCTGAGGTGTCGAAGCGGCTGTCTGGGACGTTGGGGAGATGGTTGGCTGAGGTGTCGATGTGGCTGTCTGGGATGTTGGAAAGAGGGCTGGATAAGGTGTCAATGCAGCTGTCTGGGATGTTGGAGAACGAGCTGGCTGAGGTTTCGAAGCGGTTGTCCCGGATTTTTGAGAGCAAGCTGGCTTAGGTGTCGAAGCGGCTGTCTGGGATGTTGGAGAGCGAGCTGGCTGAGGGGTTGAAGCGGCTGTCTGGGATGTTGGAGAGAGGGCTTCCTGAGGTGTCGATTCTGCTGTGTGTTCTATTCGAGACTGGGCTGCCTGAGGTATCCAAGCAGCTGTCTGGGATGTTGGAGATCGAGCTGGCTGAGGTGTCGAAGCGGCTGTCTGGGATGTTGGAGAGCGAGCTGGCTGAGTTGTCCAAGCGGCTGTCTGGGATGTTGAAGAGAGAGCCGGCCAAGGTGTCGAAACGGCTGCCTGAGATGTTCGAGAGAGGGGTGCCTGAGGTGTCGTAGCGGCTGTCTGGAATGTTGGAGACAGTGCTGGCTTAGGTGTCGAAAAGGCTGTCTGGGATGTTGGAGATCGACCTGGCTGAGGTTTAGAAGCGGCTGTCTTAGATGTTGGAGATAGGGATGGCTGAGGTGTCGAAGTGGCTGTCTGGGATATTGGAGAGCGAGCAGGCTGAGGTGTTCATGCGGCTGTCTGGGATGTTGGAGAGCGAGCTGGCTGAGGTGTTGAAGCGGCTGTCTGGGATGTTGGTGGGAGGTCTGGCTGAGGTGTCGAAGCGGCTGTCTGGGATGTTGGAGATCGAGCTGGCTGAGGTATCGAAACACCTGTCTGGGATGTTGGAGAGCGAGCTGGCTTAGGTGTCGAAGCGGCTCTCAGGGATGTTGGAGGGAGGGCTGGCTGAGGTGTCGAAGCGGCTCTCTGGGATGTTTTAGAGAGAGCTGGCCAAGGTGTCGAAGCGGCTGTCTGGGATGTTGGAGAGAGGGATTGCTGTGGTGCCGAAGCGGCTGTCTGGGATATTGGAAAGAGAGCTGGCTGAGGTGTCGAAGCAGCTGCCTGGGATGTTGGAGAGCGTGCTGGCTGAGATGTCGAATCGTCTGTCTGGGATGTTGGAGAGCGAGCTGGCTGAGCTATCAAAGCGGCTGTCTGGGATATTGGAGAGAGAGCTTTCTGAGGTGACGAAGCGGCTGTCTGGGATGGTGGAGATAGGGCTGGCTGAGGTGTCGATGCGGTTGTCTGGGATGTTGGAAAGAGGGCTGGATAAGGTGTCAATGCGGCTGTCTGGGATGTTGGAGAACGAGCTGGCTGAGGTTTCGAAGCGGTTGCCCCGGATTTTGGAGAACGAGCTGGCTTAGGTGTTGAAGCGGCTGTCTGGGATGTTGGAGTGCGAGCTGGCTGAGGTGTTGAAGCGTCTGTCTGGGATATTGGAGAGCAAGTAGGCTGAAGTGTTCATGCGGCTGTCTGGGATGTTGGAGAGCGAGCTGGCTAAGGTGTCGAAGCGGCTGCCTGGGATGTTGGAGAGAGTGCTGGCTGAGGTGTCGAAGAGGCTGTCTGGGATGTTGGAGATAGGGCTGGCTGAGGTGTCGATGCGGCTGTCTGGGATGTTGGAGAGAGGGCTGGCTGAGGTGTCGATGCGGCTGTCTGGGATGTTGGTGAGCGAGCTGGGTGAGGTGTCGAAGCGGCTGTCTGGGATGTTGGAGAGCGGGCTGGGTGACGTGTCGTAGTGGCTGTCTGCGATTTTGGAGATAGGGCTGGCTGAAGTATCGATGCGGCTGTCTGGGATGTTGGTGAGCGAGCTGGCTGAAGTGTCGAAGCGGCTGTCTGGGACGTTGTGGAGAGGGCTGGCTGAGGTGTCGAAGCGGCTGTCTGGGACGTTGGGGAGATGGTTGGCTGAGGTGTCGATGTGGTTGTCTGGGATGTTGGAAAGAGGGCTGGATAAGGTGTCAATGCAGCTGTCTGGGATGTTGGAGAACGAGCTGGCTGAGGTTTCGAAGCGGTTGTCCCGGATTTTTGAGAGCAAGCTGGCTTAGGTGTCGAAGCGGCTGTCTGGGATGTTGGAGAGCGAGCTGGCTGAGGGGTTGAAGCGGCTGTCTGGGATGTTGGAGAGAGGGCTTCCTGAGGTGTCGATTCTGCTGTGTGTTCTATTCGAGACTGGGCTGCCTGAGGTATCCAAGCAGCTGTCTGGGATGTTGGAGATCGAGCTGGCTGAGGTGTCGAAGCGGCTGTCTGGGATGTTGGAGAGCGAGCTGGCTGAGTTGTCCAAGCGGCTGTCTGGGATGTTGAAGAGAGAGCCGGCCAAGGTGTCGAAACGGCTGCCTGAGATGTTCGAGAGAGGGGTGCCTGAGGTGTCGTAGCGGCTGTCTGGAATGTTGGAGACAGTGCTGGCTTAGGTGTCGAAAAGGCTGTCTGGGATGTTGGAGATCGACCTGGCTGAGGTTTAGAAGCGGCTGTCTTAGATGTTGGAGATAAGGATGGCTGAGGTGTCGAAGTGGCTGTCTGGGATATTGGAGAGCGAGCAGGCTGAGGTGTTCATGCGGCTGTCTGGGATGTTGGAGAGCGAGCTGGCTGAGGTGTTGAAGCGGCTGTCTGGGATGTTGGTGGGAGGTCTGGCTGAGGTGTCGAAGCGGCTGTCTGGGATGTTGGAGATCGAGCTGGCTGAGGTATCGAAACACCTGTCTGGGATGTTGGAGAGCGAGCTGGCTTAGGTGTCGAAGCGGCTCTCAGGGATGTTGGAGGGAGGGCTGGCTGAGGTGTCGAAGCGGCTCTCTGGGATGTTTTAGAGAGAGCTGGCCAAGGTGTCGAAGCGGCTGTCTGGGATGTTGGAGAGAGGGATGGCTGTGGTGTCGAAGCGGCTGTCTGGGATATTGGAAAGAGAGCTGGCTGAGGTGTCGAAGCAGCTGCCTGGGATGTTGGAGAGCGTGCTGGCTGAGATGTCGAATCGGCTGTCTGGGATGTTGGAGAGCGAGCTGGCTGAGCTATCAAAGCGGCTGTCTGGGATATTGGAGAGAGAGCTTTCTGAGGTGACGAAGCGGCTGTCTGGGATGGTGGAGATAGGGCTGGCTGAGGTGTCGATGCGGCTGTCTGGGATGTTGGGGAGAGGGTTGGCTGAGGTGTCGATGCGGTTGTCTGGGATGTTGGAATGAGGGCTGGATAAGGTGTCAATGCGGCTGTCTGGGATGTTGGAGAACGAGCTGGCTGAGGTTTCGAAGCGGTTGCCCCGGATTTTGGAGAACGAGCTAGCTTAGGTGTCGAAGCGGCTGTCTGGGATGTTGGAGAGCGAACTGGCTGAGGTGTTGAAGCGTCTGTCTGGGATGTTGGAGAGCGAGTGGCTTGAGGTGATGAAGCGGCTGTCTGGGATGTTGGAGAGCGAGCTGGCTGAGAGGTCGAAGCATCTGCCTGGGATGTTGGAGAGCGAGATGGCTGAGGTGTTGAAGTGGCTGTCTGTGATGTTGGAAAGAGTGCTTGTTAAGATGTCGAAGCAGCGATCTGGGATGTTCGAGATCGATCTGGCTGAGCTGTCGAATCGGCAGTCTGGGATGTTTTAGAGATAGCCGGCCAAGGTGTCGAAGTGGCTGTCTGGGATGTTGGAGAAAGTGCTGCCTGAGGTGTCGAAGCGGCTGTCTGGGATGTTGGAAAGAGGGCTGGCTAAGGAGTCGAAGCGGCAGTCTCGGATGTTGGAAAGAGGGCTGGCCGAAATGTCCATTCGGCAGTCTGGAATGTTGGAGAGAGGGCTGGTTGAGGTGTCGAAGCGGCTGTCTGGGATGATGGAGAGCGAGCTGGCTGAGGTGTCGAAGCAGCTGTCTGGGACGTTGGAGAGAGGGCTGCCTGAGGTGTCGTAGCGGCTGTCTGGAATGTTGGAGAGAGTGCTGGCTGAGGTGTCGGAGAGGCTGTCTGGGATGTTGGAGATCGACCTGGCTGAGGTTTAGAAGCGGCTGTCTGGAATGTTGTAGAGAGTGCTGGCTGAGGTGTCGAAGAGGCGGTCTAGGATGTTGGATGGTGAGCTGGCCGAGGTGTCGTAGCGGCTGTCTGTTATATTCGAGAGTGGGCTGCCTGAGGTATCCAAGCGGCTGTCTGGGATGTTGGAGATCGAGCTGGCTGAGATGTCGAAGCGGCTGTCTGGGATGTTGGAGAGCGAGCTGGCTGAGTTGTCCAAGCGGCTGTCTGGGATGTTGGAGATCGAGCTGGCTGAGGTGTTGAAGAGGCTGTCTGGGATGTTGGAGAGCGATCTGGCTGAGGTGTCGAAGCAGCGGTCTGGGATGTTGGTGAGAGGACTGGCTTGGTGTCAAAACGGCTGTCTGGGATTTTGGAGAGAGTGCTGGCTGAGATGTCGAAGCGGCTGTCTGAGATATTGGATAGACGGCTGGCTGAGGTATCGAAGCGGCTGTCTGGGATGTTGGAGAGAGGGTTGGCTGAGATGTCGAACCGGGTGTCTGGGATGTTGGAGAGAGAGCCGGCCAAGGTGTCGAAGCGGTTGTCTGGGTTGTTGGAGAGCGAGTTGCTTGAGGTGATGAAGCGGCTGTCTGGGATGTTGGAGAGCGAGCTGGCTGAGAGGTCGAAGCGTCTGTCTGGGATGTTGGAGAGCGAGATGGCTGAGGTATCGAAGCGGCTGTCTGGGATGATGGAGAGCGAGCTGGCTGAGGTGTCGAAGCAGCTGTCTGGGACGTTGGAGAGAGGGCTGGATGAGGTGTCGAAGCGGCTGTCTGGGAATTTCAAGAGAGGGCTGCCTGAGGTGTCGTAGCGGCTGACTGGAATGTTGGAGAGAGTGCTGGCTGAGGTGTCGAAGAGGCTGTCTGGGATGTTGGAGATCGACCTGGCTGAGGTTTAGAAGCGGCTGTCTGGAATGTTGCAGAGAGTGCTGGCTGAGGTGTCGAAGAGGCTGTCTGGGATATTGGAGAGCGAGCAGGCTGAAGTGTTCATGCGGTTGTCTGGGATGTTGGAGAGCGAGCTGGCTAAGGTGTCGAAGCGGCTGCCTGGGATGTTGGAGAGAGGGCTGCCTGAGGTGTCGAAGCGGCTGTCTGGGATGTTGGAGCGAGTGCTGGCTGAGGTGTCGAAGAGGCTGTCTGGGATGTTGGAGAGAGAGCTTCCTGAGGTGTCGATTCTGCTGTCTGGGATGTTGCAGAGGGAGCTGGCTGAGGTGTCGAAGCGGCAGTCTGGGATGTTTTAGAGAGAGCCGGCCAAGGTGTCGAAGCAGCTGTCTGGGATGTTGGAGAGAGGGCTGGCTGAGGTGTCGAAGCGGCTGTCTGAGACGTTGGAAAGAGGGCTTGTTCAGGTGTCGAAGCAGCGGACTGGGATGTTGGTGAGAGGACTGTGTTGGTGTCAAAACGGCTGTCTGGGATTTTGGAGAGAGGGCTGGCTGAGATGTCGAAGCGGCTGTCTGAGATATTGGAGAGTCGGCTGGCTGAGGTATCGAAGCGGCTGTCTGGGATGTTGTGGAGAGGGCTGGCTGAGGTGTCGAAGCGGCTGTCTGGGACGTTGGGGAGATGGTTGGCTGAGGTGTCGATGTGGCTATCTGGGATGTTGGAAAGACGGCTGGATAAGGTGTCAATGCGGCTGTCTGGGATGTTGGAGAACGAGCTGGCTGAGGTTTCGAAGCGGTTGTCCCGGATTTTTGAGAGCAAGCTGGCTTAGGTGTCGAAGCGGCTGTCTGGGATGTTGGAGAGCGAGCTGGCTGAGGGGTTGAAGCGGCTGTCTGGGATGTTGGAGAGCGAGCTGGCTGAGTTGTCCAAGCGGCTGTCTGGGATGTTGGAGATCGAGCTGGCTGAGGTGTCGAAGCGGCTGTCTGGGATGTTGGAGAGCGAGCTGGCTGAGTTGTCCAAGCGGCTGTCTGGGATGTTGAAGAGAGAGCCGGCCAAGGTGTCGAAACGGCTGCCTGAGATGTTCGAGAGAGGGGTGCCTGAGGTGTCGTAGCGGCTGTCTGGAATGTTGGAGACAGTGCTAGCTTAGGTGTCGAAAAGGCTGTCTGGGATGTTGGAGATCGACCTGGCTGAGGTTTAGAAGCGGCTGTCTTAGATGTTGGAGATAGGGATGGCTGAGGTGTCGAAGTGGCTGTCTGGGATATTGGAGAGCGAGCAGGCTGAGGTGTTCATGCGGCTGTCTGGGATGTTGGAGAGCGAGCTGGCTGAGGTGTCGAAGCGGCTGTCTGTGATGATGGACAGCGAGCTGCCTGAGGTGTTGAAGCGGCTGTCTGGGATGTTGGTGGGAGGTCTGGCTGAGGTGTCGAAGCGGCTGTCTGGGATGTTGGAGATCGAGCTGGCTGAGGTATGGAAACACCTGTCTGGGATGTTGGAGAGCGAGCAGGCTTAGGTGTCGAAGCGGCTCTCAGGGATGTTGGAGGGAGGGCTGGCTGAGGTGTCGAAGCGGCTCTCTGGGATGTTTTAGAGAGAGCTGGCCAAGGTGTCGAAGCGGCTGTCTGGGATGTTGGAGAGAGGGATGGCTGTGGTGTCGAAGCGGCTGTCTGGGATATTGGAAAGAGAGCTGGCTGAGGTGTCGAAGCGGCTGCCTGGGATGTTGGAGAGCGTGCTGGCTGAGATGTCGAATCGGCTGTCTGGGATGTTGGAGAGCGAGCTGGTTGAGCTATCAAAGCGGCTGTCTGGGATATTGGAGAGAGAGCTTTCTGAGGTGACGAAGCGGCTGTCTGGGATGGTGGAGATAGGGCTGGCTGAGGTGTCGAAGCAGCTGCCTGGGATGTTGGAGAGCGTGCTGGCTGAGATGTCGAATCGGCTGTCTGGGATGTTGGAGAGCGAGCTGGCTGAGCTATCAAAGCGGCTGTCTGGGATATTGGAGAGAGAGCTTTCTGAGGTGACGAAGCGGCTGTCTGGGATGGTGGAGATAGGGCTGGCTGAGGTGTCGATGCGGCTGTCTGGGATGTTGGGGAGAGGGTTGGCTGAGGTGTCGATGCGGTTGTCTGGGATGTTGGAATGAGGGCTGGATAAGGTGTCAATGCGGCTGTCTGGGATGTTGGAGAACGAGCTGGCTGAGGTTTCGAAGCGGTTGCCCCGGATTTTGGAGAACGAGCTAGCTTAGGTGTCGAAGCGGCTGTCTGGGATGTTGGAGAGCGAACTGGCTGAGGTGTTGAAGCGTCTGTCTGGGATGTTGGAGAGCGAGTGGCTTGAGGTGATGAAGCGGCTGTCTGGGATGTTGGAGAGCGAGCTGGCTGAGAGGTCGAAGCATCTGCCTGGGATGTTGGAGAGCGAGATGGCTGAGGTGTTGAAGTGGCTGTCTGTGATGTTGGAAAGAGTGCTTGTTAAGATGTCGAAGCAGCGATCTGGGATGTTCGAGATCGATCTGGCTGAGCTGTCGAATCGGCAGTCTGGGATGTTTTAGAGATAGCCGGCCAAGGTGTTGATGCGGATCTCTGGGATGTTGGAGAGAGAGCTGGCTGAGGTGTTGAAGTGGCTGTCTGGGATGTTGGCGACAGTGCTGGCTGAGGTGTCGAAGCCGCTGTCTGAGATGTTGGAGAGCCAGCTGGCTGAGGTGTCAAAGCGGCGGTCTAGGATGTTGGATGGAGGGCTGGCCGAGGTGTCGAAGCGGCTGTGTGTTCTATTCGAGACTGAGCTGCCTGAGGTATCCAAGCGGCTGTCTGGGATGTTGGAGATCGAGATGGCTGAGGTGTCGAAGCGGCTGTCTGGGATGTTGGAGAGCGAGCTGGCTGAGGTGTCCAAGCGGGTGTCTGGGATGTTGGAGATCGAGCTGGCTGAGGTGTTGAAGAGGCTGTCTGGGATGTTGGAGATCGAGCTGGCTAAGGTGTCGATGCGGCTGTCTCGGATGTTGGAGAGCGGGCCGGCTGAGGTGTCGATGCGGCTGTCTGGGATGTTGGAGAGAGGGCTGGCTGAGGTGTCGAAGCGGTAGTCTGAGACGTTGGAAAGAGGGCTTGTTAAGGTGTCGAAGCAGCGGTCTGGGATGTTGGTGAGAGGACTGTCTTGGTGTCAAAACGGCTGTCTGGGATTTTGGAGAGAGGGCTGGCTGAGATGTCGAAGCGGCTGTCTGAGATATTGGAGAGACGGCTGGCTGAGGTATCGAAGCGGCTGTCTGGGATGTTGGAGATCGAACTGGCTGCGGTGTCGAAGCGGCAGTCTGGGATGTTTTAGAGAGAGCCGGCCAAGGTGTCGAAGCGGCTGTATGGGACGTTGGAGAGAGGGCTGGATGAGGTGTCGAAGCGGCTGTCTGGGATGTTGAAGAGCAAGCCAGCCAAGGTGTCGAAGCGGCTGCCTGGTATTTTCGAGAGAGGGCTGCCTGAGGTGTCATAGCGGCTGTCTGGAATGTTGGAGAGAGTGCTGGCTGCGGTGTCGACGAGGCTGTCTGGGATATTGGAGAGCGAGCAGGCTGAAGTGTTCATGCGGCTGTCTGGGATGTTGGAGAGCGAGCTGGCTAAGGTGTCGAAGCAGCTGTCTGGGATGTTGGAGAGCGTGCTGGCTGAGATGTCGAATCGTCTGTCTGGGATGTTGGAGAGCGAGCTGGCTGAGCTATCAAAGCGGCTGTCTGGGATATTGGAGAGAGAGCTTTCTGAGGTGTCGAAGCGGTTGTCTGGGATGGTGGAGATAGGGCTGGCTGAGGTGTCGATGCGGCTGTCTGGGATGTTGGAGAGCGAGCTGGCTGAGGTGTCGAAGCGGCTGTCTGGGACGTTGGGGAGAGGGTTGGCTGAGGTGTCGATGCGGCTGTCTGGGATGTTGGAAGGAGGGCTGGATAAGGTGTCAATGCGGCTGTCTGGGATGTTGGAGAACGAGCTGGCTGAGGTTTCGAAGCGTTTGTCCCGGATTTTTGAGAACGAGCTGGCTTAGGTGTCGAAGCGGCCGTCTGGGATGTTGTAGAGCGAGCTGGCTGAGGTGTTGAAGCGGCTGTCTGGGATGTTGGAGAGAGGGCTTCCTGAGGTGTCGATGCGGCTGTCTGGGATGTTGGAGAGGGAGCTGGCTGAGGTGTAGAAGCGGCTGTCTGGGATATTGGAGAGCGAGCTGGCTGAGGAGTTGAAGCGGCTATCTGGGATGTTGGAGAGCGTGCTGGCTGAGATGTCGAATCGTCTGTCTGGGATGTTGGAGAGCGAGCTGGCTGAGCTATCAAAGCGGCTGTCTGGGATATTGGAGAGAGAGCTTTCTGAGGTGACGAAGCGGCTGTCTGGGATGTTGGGGAGAGGGTTGGCTGAGGTGTCGATGCGGTTGTCTGGGATGTTGGAGAACGAGCTGGCTGAGGTTTCGAAGCGGTTGCCCCGGATTTTGGAGAACGAGCTGGCTTAGGTGTCGAAGCGGCTGTCTGGGATTTTGGAGAGCGAGCTGGCTGAGGTGTTGAAGCGTCTGTCTGGGATATTGGAGAGCAAGTAGGCTGAAGTGTTCATGCGGCTGTCTGGGATGTTGGAGAGCGAGCTGGCTAAGGTGTCGAAGCGGCTGCCTGGGATGTTGGAGAGAGTGCTGGCTGAGGTGTCGAAGAGGCTGTCTGGGATGTTGGAGATAGGGCTGGCTGAGGTGTCGATGCGGCTGTCTGGGATGTTGGAGAGAGGGCTGGCTGAGGTGTCGATGCGGCTGTCTGGGATGTTGGTGAGCGAGCTGGGTGAGGTGTCGAAGCGGCTGTCTGGGATGTTGGAGAGCGGGCTGGGTGACGTGTCGTAGTGGCTGTCTGCGATTTTGGAGATAGGGCTGGCTGAGGTATCGATGTGGCTGTCTGGGATGTTGGTGAGCGAGCTGGCTGAAGTGTCGAAGCGGCTGTCTGGGACGTTGTGGAGAGGGCTGGCTGAGGTGTCGAAGCGGCTGTCTGGGACGTTGGGGAGATGGTTGGCTGAGGTGTCGATGTGGCTGTCTGGGATGTTGGAAAGAGGGCTGGATAAGGTGTCAATGCAGCTGTCTGGGATGTTGGAGAACGAGCTGGCTGAGGTTTCGAAGCGGTTGTCCCGGATTTTTGAGAGCAAGCTGGCTTAGGTGTCGAAGCGGCTGTCTGGGATGTTGGAGAGCGAGCTGGCTGAGGGGTTGAAGCGGCTGTCTGGGATGTTGGAGAGAGGGCTTCCTGAGGTGTCGATTCTGCTGTGTGTTCTATTCGAGACTGGGCTGCCTGAGGTATCCAAGCAGCTGTCTGGGATGTTGGAGATCGAGCTGGCTGAGGTGTCGAAGCGGCTGTCTGGGATGTTGGAGAGCGAGCTGGCTGAGTTGTCCAAGCGGCTGTCTGGGATGTTGAAGAGAGAGCCGGCCAAGGTGTCGAAACGGCTGCCTGAGATGTTCGAGAGAGGGGTGCCTGAGGTGTCGTAGCGGCTGTCTGGAATGTTGGAGACAGTGCTGGCTTAGGTGTCGAAAAGGCTGTCTGGGATGTTGGAGATCGACCTGGCTGAGGTTTAGAAGCGGCTGTCTTAGATGTTGGAGATAGGGATGGCTGAGGTGTCGAAGTGGCTGTCTGGGATATTGGAGAGCGAGCAGGCTGAGGTGTTCATGCGGCTGTCTGGGATGTTGGAGAGCGAGCTGGCTGAGGTTTCGAAGCGGCTGTCTGTGATGATGGACAGCGAGCTGCCTGAGGTGTTGAAGCGGCTGTCTGGGATGTTGGTGGGAGGTCTGGCTGAGGTGTCGAAGCGGCTGTCTGGGATGTTGGAGATCGAGCTGGCTGAGGTATCGAAACACCTGTCTGGGATGTTGGAGAGCGAGCTGGCTTAGGTGTCGAAGCGGCTCTCAGGGATGTTGGAGGGAGGGCTGGCTGAGGTGTCGAAGCGGCTCTCTGGGATGTTTTAGAGAGAGCTGGCCAAGGTGTCGAAGCGGCTGTCTGGGATGTTGGAGAGAGGGATTGCTGTGGTGCCGAAGCGGCTGTCTGGGATATTGGAAAGAGAGCTGGCTGAGGTGTCGAAGCAGCTGCCTGGGATGTTGGAGAGCGTGCTGGCTGAGATGTCGAATCGTCTGTCTGGGATGTTGGAGAGCGAGCTGGCTGAGCTATCAAAGCGGCTGTCTGGGATATTGGAGAGAGAGCTTTCTGAGGTGACGAAGCGGCTGTCTGGGATGGTGGAGATAGGGCTGGCTGAGGTGTCGATGCGGTTGTCTGGGATGTTGGAAAGAGGGCTGGATAAGGTGTCAATGCGGCTGTCTGGGATGTTGGAGAACGAGCTGGCTGAGGTTTTGAAGCGGTTGCCCCGGATTTTGGAGAACGAGCTGGCTTAGGTGTTGAAGCGGCTGTCTGGGATGTTGGAGTGCGAGCTGGCTGAGGTGTTGAAGCGTCTGTCTGGGATATTGGAGAGCAAGTAGGCTGAAGTGTTCATGCGGCTGTCTGGGATGTTGGAGAGCGAGCTGGCTAAGGTGTCGAAGCGGCTGCCTGGGATGTTGGAGAGAGTGCTGGCTGAGGTGTCGAAGAGGCTGTCTGGGATGTTGGAGATAGGGCTGGCTGAGGTGTCGATGCGGCTGTCTGGGATGTTGGAGAGAGGGCTGGCTGAGGTGTCGATGCGGCTGTCTGGGATGTTGGTGAGCGAGCTGGGTGAGGTGTCGAAGCGGCTGTCTGGGATGTTGGAGAGCGGGCTGGGTGACGTGTCGTAGTGGCTGTCTGCGATTTTGGAGATAGGGCTGGCTGAAGTATCGATGCGGCTGTCTGGGATGTTGGTGAGCGAGCTGGCTGAAGTGTCGAAGCGGCTGTCTGGGACGTTGTGGAGAGGGCTGGCTGAGGTGTCGAAGCGGCTGTCTGGGACGTTGGGGAGATGGTTGGCTGAGGTGTCGATGTGGTTGTCTGGGATGTTGGAAAGAGGGCTGGATAAGGTGTCAATGCAGCTGTCTGGGATGTTGGAGAACGAGCTGGCTGAGGTTTCGAAGCGGTTGTCCCGGATTTTTGAGAGCAAGCTGGCTTAGGTGTCGAAGCGGCTGTCTGGGATGTTGGAGAGCGAGCTGGCTGAGGGGTTGAAGCGGCTGTCTGGGATGTTGGAGAGAGGGCTTCCTGAGGTGTCGATTCTGCTGTGTGTCCTATTCGAGACTGGGCTGCCTGAGGTATCCAAGCAGCTGTCTGGGATGTTGGAGATCGAGCTGGCTGAGGTGTCGAAGCGGCTGTCTGGGATGTTGGAGAGCGAGCTGGCTGAGTTGTCCAAGCGGCTGTCTGGGATGTTGAAGAGAGAGCCGGCCAAGGTGTCGAAACGGCTGCCTGAGATGTTCGAGAGAGGGGTGCCTGAGGTGTCGTAGCGGCTGTCTGGAATGTTGGAGACAGTGCTGGCTTAGGTGTCGAAAAGGCTGTCTGGGATGTTGGAGATCGACCTGGCTGAGGTTTAGAAGCGGCTGTCTTAGATGTTGGAGATAGGGATGGCTGAGGTGTCGAAGTGGCTGTCTGGGATATTGGAGAGCGAGCAGGCTGAGGTGTTCATGCGGCTGTCTGGGATGTTGGAGAGCGAGCTGGCTGAGGTGTCGAAGCGGCTGTCTGTGATGATGGACAGCGAGCTGCCTGAGGTGTTGAAGCGGCTGTCTGGGATGTTGGTGGGAGGTCTGGCTGAGGTGTCGAAGCGGCTGTCTGGGATGTTGGAGATCGAGCTGGCTGAGGTATCGAAACACCTGTCTGGGATGTTGGAGAGCGAGCTGGCTTAGGTGTCGAAGCGGCTCTCAGGGATGTTGGAGGGAGGGCTGGCTGAGGTGTCGAAGCGGCTCTCTGGGATGTTTTAGAGAGAGCTGGCCAAGGTGTCGAAGCGGCTGTCTGGGATGTTGGAGAGAGGGATGGCTGTGGTGTCGAAGCGGCTGTCTGGGATATTGGAAAGAGAGCTGGCTGAGGTGTCGAAGCAGCTGCCTGGGATGTTGGAGAGCGTGCTGGCTGAGATGTCGAATCGGCTGTCTGGGATGTTGGAGAGCGAGCTGGCTGAGCTATCAAAGCGGCTGTCTGGGATATTGGAGAGAGAGCTTTCTGAGGTGACGAAGCGGCTGTCTGGGATGGTGGAGATAGGGCTGGCTGAGGTGTCGATGCGGCTGTCTGGGATGTTGGGGAGAGGGTTGGCTGAGGTGTCGATGCGGTTGTCTGGGATGTTGGAATGAGGGCTGGATAAGGTGTCAATGCGGCTGTCTGGGATGTTGGAGAACGAGCTGGCTGAGGTTTCGAAGCGGTTGCCCCGGATTTTGGAGAACGAGCTAGCTTAGGTGTCGAAGCGGCTGTCTGGGATGTTGGAGAGCGAACTGGCTGAGGTGTTGAAGCGTCTGTCTGGGATGTTGGAGAGCGAGTGGCTTGAGGTGATGAAGCGGCTGTCTGGGATGTTGGAGAGCGAGCTGGCTGAGAGGTCGAAGCATCTGCCTGGGATGTTGGAGAGCGAGATGGCTGAGGTGTTGAAGTGGCTGTCTGTGATGTTGGAAAGAGTGCTTGTTAAGATGTCGAAGCAGCGATCTGGGATGTTCGAGATCGATCTGGCTGAGCTGTCGAATCGGCAGTCTGGGATGTTTTAGAGATAGCCGGCCAAGGTGTCGAAGTGGCTGTCTGGGATGTTGGAGAAAGTGCTGCCTGAGGTGTCGAAGCGGCTGTCTGGGATGTTGGAAAGAGGGCTGGCTAAGGAGTCGAAGCGGCAGTCTCGGATGTTGGAAAGAGGGCTGGCCGAAATGTCCATTCGGCAGTCTGGAATGTTGGAGAGAGGGCTGGTTGAGGTGTTGAAGCGGCTGTCTGGGATGATGGAGAGCGAGCTGGCTGAGGTGTCGAAGCAGCTGTCTGGGACGTTGGAGAGAGGGCTGCCTGAGGTGTCATAGCGGCTGTCTGGAATGTTGGAGAGAGTGCTGGCTGAGGTGTCGGAGAGGCTGTCTGGGATGTTGGAGATCGACCTGGCTGAGGTTTAGAAGCGGCTGTCTGGAATGTTGTAGAGAGTGCTGGCTGAGGTGTCGAAGAGGCGGTCTAGGATGTTGGATGGTGAGCTGGCCGAGGTGTCGTAGCGGCTGTCTGTTATATTCGAGAGTGGGCTGCCTGAGGTATCCAAGCGGCTGTCTGGGATGTTGGAGATCGAGCTGGCTGAGATGTCGAAGCGGCTGTCTGGGATGTTGGAGAGCGAGCTGGCTGAGTTGTCCAAGCGGCTGTCTGGGATGTTGGAGATCGAGCTGGCTGAGGTGTTGAAGAGGCTGTCTGGGATGTTGGAGAGCGATCTGGCTGAGGTGTCGAAGCAGCGGTCTGGGATGTTGGTGAGAGGACTGGCTTGGTGTCAAAATGGCTGTCTGGGATTTTGGAGAGAGTGCTGGCTGAGATGTCGAAGCGGCTGTCTGAGATATTGGATAGACGGCTGGCTGAGGTATCGAAGCGGCTGTCTGGGATGTTGGAGAGAGGGTTGGCTGAGATGTCGAACCGGGTGTCTGGGATGTTGGAGAGAGAGCCGGCCAAGGTGTCGAAGCGGTTGTCTGGGTTGTTGGAGAGCGAGTTGCTTGAGGTGATGAAGCGGCTGTCTGGGATGTTGGAGAGCGAGCTGGCTGAGAGGTCGAAGCGTCTGTCTGGGTTGTTGGAGAGCGAGATGGCTGAGGTATCGAAGCGGCTGTCTGGGATGATGGAGAGCGAGCTGGCTGAGGTGTCGAAGCAGCTGTCTGGGACGTTGGAGAGAGGGCTGGATGAGGTGTCGAAGCGGCTGTCTGGGAATTTCAAGAGAGGGCTGCCTGAGGTGTCGTAGCGGCTGACTGGAATGTTGGAGAGAGTGCTGGCTGAGGTGTCGAAGAGGCTGTCTGGGATGTTGGAGATCGACCTGGCTGAGGTTTAGAAGCGGCTGTCTGGAATGTTGCAGAGAGTGCTGGCTGAGGTGTCGAAGAGGCTGTCTGGGATATTGGAGAGCGAGCAGGCTGAAGTGTTCATGCGGTTGTCTGGGATGTTGGAGAGCGAGCTGGCTAAGGTGTCGAAGCGGCTGCCTGGGATGTTGGAGAGAGGGCTGCCTGAGGTGTCGAAGCGGCTGTCTGGGATGTTGGAGCGAGTGCTGGCTGAGGTGTCGAAGAGGCTGTCTGGGATGTTGGAGAGAGAGCTTCCTGAGGTGTCGATTCTGCTGTCTGGGATGTTGCAGAGGGAGCTGGCTGAGGTGTCGAAGCGGCAGTCTGGGATGTTTTAGAGAGAGCCGGCCAAGGTGTCGAAGCAGCTGTCTGGGATGTTGGAGAGAGGGCTGGCTGAGGTGTCGAAGCGGCTGTCTGAGACGTTGGAAAGAGGGCTTGTTCAGGTGTCGAAGCAGCGGACTGGGATGTTGGTGAGAGGACTGTGTTGGTGTCAAAACGGCTGTCTGGGATTTTGGAGAGAGGGCTGGCTGAGATGTCGAAGCGGCTGTCTGAGATATTGGAGAGTCGGCTGGCTGAGGTATCGAAGCGGCTGTCTGGGATGTTGGAGATCGAACTGGATGCGGTGTCGAAGCGGCAGTCTGGGATGTTTTAGAGAGAGCCGGCCAAGGTGTCAAAGCGGCTGTCTGGGACGTTGGAGAGATGGCTGGATGAGGTGTCGAAGCGGCTGTCTGGGATGTTGAAGAGCGAGCCAGCCAAGGTGTCGAAGCGGCTGCCTGGGATGTTCGAGAAAGGGCTGCCTGAGGTGTCATAGCGGCTGTCTGGAATGTTGGAGAGAGTGCTGGCTGCGGTGTCGACGAGGCTGTCTGGGATATTGGAGAGCGAGCAGGCTGAAGTGTTCATGCGGCTGTCAGGGATGTTGGAGAGCGAGCTGGCTAAGGTGTCGAAGCGGCTGTCTGGGATGTTGGAGAGCGTGCTGGCTGAGATGTCGAATCGTCTGTCTGGGATGTTGGAGAGCGAGCTGGCTGAGCTATCAAAGCGGCTGTCTGGGATATTGCAGAGAGAGCTTTCTGAGGTGTCGAAGCGGCTGTCTGGGATGGTGGAGATAGGGCTGGCTGAGGTGTCGATGCGGCTGTCTGGGATGTTGGAGAGCGAGCTGGCTGAGGTGTCGAAGCGGCTGTCTGGGACGTTGGGGAGAGGGTTGGCTGAGGTGTCGATGCGGCTGTCTGGGATGTTGGAAAGAGGGCTGGATAAGGTGTCAATGCGGCTGTCTGGGATGTTGGAGAACGAGCTGGCTGAGGTTTCGAAGCGGTTGTCCCGGATTTTGGAGAACGAGCTGGCTTAGGTGTCGAAGCGGCTGTCTGGGATGTTGGAGAGCGAGCTGGCTGAGGTGTTGAAGCGGCTGTCTGGGATGTTGGAGAGAGGGCTTCCTGAGGTGTCGATTCGGCTGTCTGGGA
This sequence comes from Mobula birostris, assembly GCF_030028105.1. Classification (NCBI taxonomy): domain Eukaryota; kingdom Metazoa; phylum Chordata; class Chondrichthyes; order Myliobatiformes; family Myliobatidae; genus Mobula; species Mobula birostris. The sequence goes on from NC_092373.1 coordinate 7,215,598, forward strand.
TGTTGGAGAGGGAGCTGGCTGAGGTGTAGAAGCGGCTGTCTGGGATATTGGAGAGCGAGCTGGCTGAGGTGTTGAAGCGGCTGTCTGGGATGTTGGAGAGAGTGCTGGCTGAGGTGTTGAAGCCGCTGTCTGAGATGTTGGAGAGCCAGCTGGCTAAGGTGTCGAAGCGGTAGTCTAGGATGTTGGATGGAGGGCTGGCCGAGGTGTCGAAGCGGCTGTGTCTTCTATTCGAGAGTGGGCTGCCTGAGGTATCCAAGCGGCTGTCTGGGATGTTGGAGATCGAGCTGGCTGAGGTGTCGAAGCGGCTGTCTGGGATGTTGGAGAGCGAGCTGGCTGAGTTGTCCAAGCGGCTGTCTGGGATGTTGGAGATCGAGCTGGCTGAGGTGTTGAAGAGGCTGTCTGGGATGTTGGAGAGCGATCTGGCTGAGGTGTCGAAGCAGCGGTCTGGGATGTTGGTGAGAGGACTGGCTTGGTGTCAAAACGGCTGTCTGGGATTTTGGAGAGAGGGCTGGCTGAGATGTCGAAGCGGCTGTCTGAGATATTGGATAGACGGCTGGCTGTCTGGGATGTTGGAGAGAGGGTTGGCTGAGGTGTCGAACCGGGTGTCTGGGATATTGGAGAGAGAGCCGGCCAAGGTGTCGAAGCGGTTGTCTGGGATGTTGGAGAGCGAGTGGCTTGAGGTGATGAAGCGGCTGTCTGGGATGTTGGAGAGCGAGCTGGCTGAGAGGTCGAAGCGTCTGTCTGGGATGTTGGAGAGCGAGATGGCTGAGGTGTTGAAGCGGCTGTCTGTGATGTTGGAAAGAGTGCTTGTTAAGATGTCGAAGCAGCGATATGGGATGTTCGAGATCGATCTGGCTGAGCTGTCGAAGCGGCAGTCTGGGATGTTTTAGAGATAGCCGGCCAAGGTGTCGAAGTGGCTGTCTGGGATGTTGGAGAAAGGGCTGCCTGAGGTGTCGAAGAGGCTGTCTGGGATGTTGGAAAGAGGGCTGGCTAAGGAGTCGAAGCGGCAGTCTCGGATGTTGGAAAGAGGGCTGGCAGAAATGTCCATTAGGCAGTCTGGAATGTTGGAGAGAGGGCTGGTTGAGGTGTCGAAGCAGCTGTCTGGGATGATGGAGAGCAATCTGGCTGAGGTGTCGAAGCAGCTGTCTGGGACGTTGGAGAGAGGGCTGGATGAGGTGTCGTAGCGGTTGTCTGGGATGTTCAAGAGAGGGCTGCCTGAGGTGTCGTAGCGGCTGTCCGGAATGATGGAGAGAGTGCTGGCTGAGGTGTCGGAGAGGCTGTCTGGGATGTTGGAGATCGACCTGGCTGAGGTTTAGAAGCGGCTGTCTGGAATGCTGTAGAGAGTGCTGGCTGAGGTGTCGAAGAGGCTGTCTGGGATATTGGAGAGCGAGCAGGCTGAACTGTTCATGCGGCTGTCTGGGATGTTGGAGAGCTAGCTGGCTAAGGTGTCGAAGCGGCGGTCTAGGATGTTGGATGGAGAGCTGGCCGAGGTGTCGAAGCGGCTGTCTGTTATATTCGAGAGTGGGCTGCCTGAGGTATCCAAGCGGCTGTCTGGGATGTTGGAGATCGAGCTGGCTGAGATGTCGAAGCGGCTGTCTGGGATGTTGGAGAGCGAGCTGGCTGAGGTTTAGAAGCGGCTGTCTGGGATGTTGGAGATAGGGCTGGCTGATGTGTTGATGCGGCTCTCTGACCCAACACATCATGCTGTCTGGGATGTTGGAGAGCGAGCTGGCTAGGGTGTCGAAGCAGCTGTCTGGGATGTTGCAGAGAAGTCTGGCTGAGGTGTCGATGCGGCTGTCTGGGATGTTGGAGAGCGGGCTGGGTGACGTGTCGAAGCGGCTGTCTGGGATTTTGGAGATCGAGCTGGCTGAGGTGTCGAAGCGGCTGACTGGGATTTTGGAGAGCGAGCTGGCTGAGCTGTCGAAGCGGCTGTCTGGGATGTTGAAGAGAGAGCCGGCCAAGGTGTCGAAGTGGCTGCCTGGGATGTTGGAGAGAGGGCTGCCTGAGGTGTCGAAGCGGCTGTCTGGGATGTTGGAGAGAGGGCTGGCTGAGGTGTCGATGCGGCTGTCTGGGATGTTGGAGAGATGGCTGGCTGAGGTGTCAATGCGGCTGTCTGGGATGTTGGAGATAGGGCGGCTGAGTTATTGATGGGACTGTTTGGGATGTTGGAGATCGAGCTGGCTGAGGTGTCGAAGGGGCTCACAGGGATGTTGGAGGGAGGGTTGGCTGAGCTGTCGAAGCGGCTGTCTGGGATGTTTTACAGAGAGCCGGCCAAGGTGTCGAAGTGGCTGTCTGGGGTGTTGGAGAGCGAGCTGGCTAAGGTGTTGAAGCGGCTGTCTAGGACCTTGGAAAGAGGGCTTGTTAAGGTGTCGAAGCAGCGGTCTGGGATGTTGGAGAGAGGACTGGCTTGGTGTCGAAACGGCTGTCTGGGATTTTGGAGAGACGGCTGGCTGAGGTGTCGAAGCGGTTGTCTGGGATGTTGGAGATCGAGCTGGCTGAGTTGTCGAAGCGGCAGTCTGGGATGTTTTAGAGAGAGCCGGTCAAGGTGTCGAAGCGTCTGTCTGGGATGTTGGAGAGAGTGCTGCCTGAGGTGTCGAAACAGTTGTCTGGGATGTTGGAGAGCCAGCTGGCTATGGTGTTGGAGAGAGGGCTGGCTGAGGTGTCGATGCGGCTGTCTGGGATGTTGGAGAGCGGGCGTTGTGACATGTCGAAGCGGCTGTCTGGGACGTTGGAAAGATGGCTGGTTAAGGTGTCGAAGCAGCAGTCTGGGATGTTGGAGAGAGGACTGGCTTGGTGTCGAAACGGCTGTCTGGGATTTTGGAGAGAGGGCTGGCTGAGATGTCGAAGCGGCTGTCTGGGATATTGGAGAGCGAGCTGGCTGAGGTGTCGAAGTGGCTGTCTGGGATGTTGGAGAGAGGGCTGGCTGAGGTGTCGAAGCAGTTGTCTGGGATGTTGGAGAGGTGGCTGGCTGAGGTGTTGAAGCGGCTGTCTGGGATGTTGGAGAGCGAGCTGGCTGAGGTGTCAAAGCGGCTGTCTGGGATGATGGAGAGCGAGCTGGCTGAGGTGTCGAAGCGGCTCTCTGGGATGTTTGAGAGCGAGCTGGTTGAGGTGTCGAAGGAGGCATTCAGGGTATCGGAGGAGCTGTTCATGTATGTAGACCGTGTTGCTGCCCACTACTCAGATGCATCAGGGTTGTTGCATAGGAACTGTTGGTGATTGCCTCAGACATCTCACTTGTGGTCATAAGATTCTATTGAGCCGTGATAATGCAAGTTGCTGCAAGCCTCTTGTCCTGGTCTGGTGTTGGGACAGAGAGCATGGGAGATGTGAAGCCTTGGGCTCGCCTACTGCTGCAGACCAGCTGAGAGATGAGGAAATGTTTACTGTGGGGTGTTCAAGTTCAGCTGGATTTCTGGCCTCTCCCATCGGTGCTGCCCTATCGTGTTTGAGCGTGGAATGACAGATTGGATTACATGCATCTGAACACTCCAGGAGATTGTAATCAATTGCTGCACATTGTCACTCAGGTGTTGGACTATATAACTTATTTTTGAGTGAAAGTAATCATTCACACCCTAGTTTGAATCATGTTACTCACTAGTTTTGAAAGTATGCTTGCTATTTTGAATGTTTTGCACACTAGCCCCAGAGGAATACTGTGTCAATGTGTGTTTTGACTGATAATTAAACTTGATTTGGTTTGACTTTGATTTGATCTCTCTCACTATCCCTCTCTGCATCTCTCTCTCCACCTTTCTCTCCATCTCTCCATCACTCTCTAAATCTCTCTCTATATCACTCTCCCCATTTCTCTCTGATCTCTCTCCACATCTCTCCCCAATTCTTTCCATCACTCTCTCCATCTCTCTCCCCGCATCTTTCCCCATCTCTCTCTCCATATCACTCTGCATCTCTCTCTCCTCATCCTCTCTCCATCACTCTTCCCATCTATCTCCATCTCACTCTTCCCATCTCTCTTCATCAATCGTCTCTCCATCATTCCTCCATCACTTTCTCCATCTCTGTCACCATCCCTTTCCATCTCTCTTCATATCTCTCCATCACTCTCTAACCCTCTCACCTTCTGTCCATCCAGCTCTCTCTCCTTTTCTCCCATCTATCTTCCCATCTCTCTCTCCATCCAAACCATCTGCATTTCTTTCCATCACTCTCGCCATCTCTCTACCCATCACACTTTCCATTTCTCTCTATCTCCCTCCATTAATCTCTCCATCACACTCTGAATCTCTCTGGAGTTCTTTGAGGATATAACAAGTATAGTGGATAGACGGGAGCAGATGGATGTTATTTACTTGGATTTCCAGAAGGTGTTCGATAAGGTGCCACATAAAAGATTTATCCATAGAGTTGGGGATGATGTATTATCATGGATAGAGGATTGGTTAACTAATAGAAAACAGACAGTTGGGATACATGGGCCTTTCTCTGATTGGCAATGAATGGTGAGCGGTGTGCCACAGGGGTCGGTGCTGGGCCCACAACTGTTCACGATATACATAAGATCATAAGACCATAAGACATAGGAGCAGAATTAGGCCATCTGACCCATCGAGTCTGCTCCACCATTCAATCATGGCTGATCCTTTTTTTCTCCTCCTCAACCCCAGTTTCCGGCCTTCTTCCCATAACCTTTAATGCCATCTCCAATCAAGAATCTATCAATCTCTGCCTTAAATACACCTAGCTCTCATTCTATCACTCACCCCATTTTTATCCCCATCTCTCCCCACATCACTCTCTCCATCTCAACATCACACATCTCTCCAACATTCCTCCATCACTCTGTCTTCGTCTCTCTCCCCATGCCACTTTCCATTTCTCTCCCTATCTCTCACCCCATACCTCACCCCATCTTTTTCCTCATCTCTCTCTCCATCACTCTTTCCATCTCACTCTCCTTCTCTCTCACTATCTCTCCCCATCTTTCTCCAAATCCCTCTCCATCTCTATCCATCTCTATCTCCATCAATCTCTCCATCTCTCTCCCTATTCACATCTTCACATTCTCTCTCTTTCCATCACTCTCTCCATTCTCTGTCTCTATCTCTCACTCGAACTCTATTCCACTACACTCTCCATCTCTCTCCCCATCTATCTCTCCATCTTTCTCCGTCTATCACACACTCTCTACACCTCTATCTCTGTCTTTCTCACCTCTCTATCTCCTATCCCTCCCCTTTTTCTCGCCATTGATCTCTCCACCTCTCTGCTCTATCACTCTTTCCATCTCTCTCCTCATCACTCTCTCCATTTCAATTCCATCTCATTCACCTTTGCCCTTTACACCTCACTCTCCATCTGCCTCTGCCCATCTCTCTTCCTATCACTCTAGCTCTGTCTCTTTCTTCCTATCACCTTACTCTTCAATTCTCTGTCCACCACTTTTGCTATTACTTTCTCCATCACACTCTAAATCTCTCTCTCTCTTTGCCTCTCTTCCCAATTCTTCCTCCATTACTCTCTCCATATCTCTCCTCATCTCTCTACATACCTATATCTCTCACTCCATTTCTTTCCCTATCCCTTTCTGAGTCTCTATATCTTTCATTAGATCTCTCTCTCCACCACTATCTCTGTCTCGTTCCTCATCTCTCTTTTCATTTCTCCATCCATTATCTCCCTTCCTATCATTCTCCATCCCTCTCTCTACTTCCCTTCCCATTTCTCTCTCCATTACCCTCCCCATCTCTGTCTGTCACTCTCTCCATCTCTATCTATCTCTCACTCATTTTCTCCTCCATCACTATCTCCACCTCTCCCTATCTCTGTCCCCTTCTACCTCTCCAGCTCTGTCCCCATTTACTCTCACAAGCTCTCTCTCCACCTCTCTGCCCATCTCTCCACAACTCTCTGCTTTCTCTCCATTACTCTCTCCAACACTGCCTCTGTCTCTTTCCCCATCACTCTCTTGATCTTTCCCCATTGCCTTCCACAGTTCTCTCGACCCAGTATCCATCTCTCGCTCCAGCTCTCTCTCCATCTCACTCCCCCCTCTCCACTTCTTTCTCCAGCACTCCCTCAATCACTCTGTCCAACTCTACCTCCATTTCTCTCTCAATCTCTCTCTCCGTCTCTCACTCCAACTCTTTCTCCATCTCTTTCTCCATCACTTTCTCCATCTCCCCATCTTTTTTCCCAAATCTTTACCCATCTCTCTCTCCATTTCACAACCATGAAATCGACATTGCAGTAGATTCAGCAAATGCGTGTCAGCTAAGTATTATTTCATTGTTACGGTATTTAACTCCATTCTTTCTGCCGTAGCGCTTGTCGAGATGAGCAGAACACAGCAATGTTACACTGCCTGCTTGCATTCAACATTGCCTGAAGAATTGGACTGTCCAGTCAACTGATGCTGAAGACTAGTGATATTCCATTTATATTTAGTAATTCCTCTCACCTGCAGTTGGCATCGTTTTCCATTTCAGAGTTTTAGTTAATAGCCCTGTCTGGCCCAACTTTATTGTTCTCCTTTCCATCTGAACTCTGTTTGCATTAAAGATCGTGAACTATTGACCCACTTCAGTATCTCTGTCTCCACACGAGCCATATCCAAAAGTATTGATACTCCACCTCATTCCCCATCACTCTCACCATCTCTCTACCATTCTCTCTCCCTCCCCATCATCTCTCTCCCTACCTGTCACAAGGTGGTGGCTGGGAACAGACCCAAGTGCAAGACACAGACACTGAAGTACCAGGGACAGGACTAGGATACAGGGAGAGGGCTAGGACATGGACACAAAAACTGGGAACCCAGAACAGGACTGGACAAGAGAGCTAGGAGCCCAGGCTTGGATTCCGAGCCAGAGTCTGGACAAGGACCCAGAACCTGGATCTTGCCTCTGGCTCGGACCCCAGAACTAGGCAAGGACATGACTTGGCTGGCAGGCAGGACGAGGCTGGAGTCTTCAGACTTGAGGCGAGGCTGGAGACCAAAGACTTGAGGCGAGGCTGGAGGCTTGGGGTCTTGAAGCTCCTCCTGGGCAGGGCAAGATGGCCTGACTTACCCGGTGGAGGCAAGGGACAGGAAGGGAGCTAGGTACAGGGTGGCTCCAAGACAAGACTACAGGCGAAGCGAGACCAGAGTTACAGGCAAGACAAGGCAGGGCTTCAGGCGAGGAACCAGAAGGCGGGGAAAGGGAATCAAGGAGTAAGGACAAGAACAATCCAGCCGCCACGCCTTGGTCTCCAGAGGTATTTATGCAGCCAGCCCCAATGAGAATCAGCTGCCTCAATTAGTGCTCAACAGGAACAGAAACATGGTAGACAGGAAAACCTGGAGCAAGGGTCGATGGACCGGACCATGAACTGGAATGCAGACTTCATGGACCAGACCATGACACCACCATCTCTCTCCACCCTCATCTTCCTCCACCCTCATCATTCTGCCTCATCCACATCTCCCTCCCTCCCCCTAATCTCTCTCCCTCCCTCCATCTCTTTCCCTCTCCCTTCTCTCCCGCCCCACCTCTCTCCCACCACCCCACCTCTCTCCTTCTCCCCACCTCTCTCCCTCTCTCCACCTCTCTCCCTCTCATCTCTCTCCCTCTCCCCACATCTCTCTCCCTCCCACCCATCTTTCTCCCTTCGCATTATCTCTCTCCTTCATCCCTTCACTCTCCCTATCCCATCACTGTTCCTTGCCCCATCTCTCTCCCTCCCCTCATCTCTCTCCCTCCCCCATTGCTCTGCCTCACCCCCATCCTCCGCCAACTCTCTCCCTCCCCCACCTCTCTCCCACCCCATCTCTCCTCCTCCTCGTTCATCTCTCTCCCTCCCTGCATATCTCTCTCCCTCCTCCCATCTTTATCCCTCCCCTCTCATTTCTCTCCCTCCCCATCACTCATTCCCACACCCAACTCTCTCCCTCCCTACTCATCATCTTCCCACCCCATCTCTCTCCCTCCCTCTCATCTCTCTCCCTCTTCCTCATCTCTCTCTCTCTCTGTCACCCAATGCCACTCTAACTCTTCCCACTGTCTAACTTCTCTCACTGCCCTCATGTCTCTCTCTCTCTCACTTTCCTCATACCGCATGAGGAACGTCTGGCAGCTCTTGGGCTGTATTCCCTGGAGTTCAGGAAAATGAGGGGGACCTCATAGAAACATTTCAAATGTTAAAAGGCCTGAACAGATTAGATATGGCAAGCAACGCACATAAAAGTTGCTGGTGAATGTATTGCTGGTTGAGAGTATTCGGGCAGTGGGCAAATCAGCCCTCTTGTGCTTTTTGATCTCGTCACTTAAGATTCAATTTCATGCAACCCTGCCACTTTGATCTGGCCCACGCCTTCATTAACCAGGTCCAACACTTGCCTTTCTTGGATCTTGCCCCTCCTGACAAAGGTAATCAGGTTTGTGGGGGTGTGGCCAGGGTTAATCAGGATGTGCCTGGGGTTTGTGGGGGTGTGTGCCCCCTTAGACCTTAGGATTAGGTTTGAGTGTTGGGCTGGAGGATGTATACGTGTGGCTGGGAGAGGTAACGCTGCAGAGTTTTGAGTGGTGAGGTACCAGGTGCTATGGCAGATACGCCCGTGTGGTAAAAGCAGGTTAATCTGGCCCAAGCCTTTCATTATCATGGTCCGACACCACTTGGTTCAATGAACCGGGTGTGCACTGGGACACATCATCAGTAATGCATCCTCAGATCCTTGGACCAGCCACCTTTATGTGTGTTGCTTGAAATTCCAGCATCTGCAGATTTCCTCGTTTTTAGATATTGCAAAGTTATTTCTCATGGTAGGGGAGTCCAGAACAAGAGGGCACAACTTCAGGTTTGAAGGACTTCCTTTTAGAACTGAGATGTGGAGAAATTACTTTAGTCAGAGGGTGGTAAATCTGTGGAATTTGTTGCCACGAGTGGCTATGGAGGCCAAGTCATTGGGTGCATTTAAAGCAGAGATAGATAGGTTCTTGATTAGCCAGGGCATCAAAGGGTATGAGGTGGAGGCAGGGGAGTGGGGATGACTGGAAGAATTGGATCAGCCCATGATTGAATGGCGGAGCAGACTCGATGGGCTGAATGGCCTACTTCTGCTCCTTTATCTTATGGTCTTATGGTCTTGTCTCTGGCTATCCTCATCTCTCTCTCTCTCCCTCCTCAACTCTCTTTCTCAACTCTCTCTCCTCATCGCATCACTCTCACACTCCGCCCATCGTTCTCCCGTGCATCATCTCTTTACGTCACCACATCTCTCTCCCCCTTTACTCTCCCTCCCCATCTGTCACCATTCCACCTCCTCTCTCCCTCCTCCCTCAACTCTCTCCCTGCACCCTCATCTCTCTTCCAACACCTCATCTCTCTCCCTCCACCATCTTCTTTCTCCCTCCCCTATCTCTCTCCCTCTCCACCACCTCTCCCTCCACCGTCATCTCTCTCCCTCCCCATTTCTCTCCCACCCCCTTTGCTCTCCCTCCCAATCTCTCTTCCAACACCTCATCTCTCTCCCTCCCCATCTCTCTTCCAACACCTCATCTCTCTCCCTCCACCCTCATCTCTCTCACCCTTCGCTCTCCCTCCCAATCTCTCTTCCAACATTCTATCTCTCTCCCTCCCCGCACATCTTTCTCCCTCACCCACTTCACTCTTCCCCCCATCACTTCCTTCCCCCATCTCTCACCATCCCAATTCAGCTCTCTCCCTCCAGCCTCATCTCTCACCTCCCTCATAGCTTTCTCTCTCTCCTCATCTCTCTCTCCCCATCTCTTTCTCTTCATCTCTCTCCACATCTCTCTCCTCATCTTTCTCTCTCCACATTTCCCTCTTGCCTCATCTATCTCTCTCTTCATCTCTCATTCCTCAAGCCTCTCCCTCCTCACTTTGTTCTCTCTTCATCTCTCTCTCTCCTCATCTCTCTCACTCCCATCGCTCCCTTGCCCCTCACCTCTCCCACGCCCTCATATCTGTCACTCACAACTCCTACTCTCTCTCCCCCCTCATTACTCCTGATACTGCCCGATCTCACACTGACTTTCTCTCCTCATCGCTCTCTTCTCATCTCTCTCTCGTCTCTCTCATGTCTCTCTCCTCATCTCTCTCTTAATATCTCATCATGTCACTCTCTCTCCTCAACTCTTCCTCCCCTGATCTCTCTCTCCTCATCTCTCTCTCCCTATCGCTCTCATCTCTCTCCTCCAATCTCTCCACATGTCTTTCTCTCCTCATCTCTTCTCTCTCCTCATTTTTCTCTCAATCTCTCACCATATCACTCTCTCTCCTCATTTCTTCCTTTCCTGATCTCTCTCACTCCGCATCTCTCTGCTCCTCACTCTCACCCCAACTCCCTTTTCTCATCTGTCTCAACATCTTTCTCTCATCAACTCCCTCTCCGCATCTCTCTCCTCTTGTCTCTCTTCTCTTCTCTCCCTCCTCTTCTCTCTCTCCACACCTCTCACTGTCCACATCTCCCTCTCATCTCTCACCCCTCACCTCTCCCCCTCTACTCATCTCTCTCTTCATCACTCTCCATCATCTTCTCTCCTCATCTCTCTCTCCTGATCCCTCTTTCTCAGTTCACATCTCTCTCTCCTCATCTCACCCCCTCCTTACCTCTCTCTTCTCATTTCCCTCTCTCCTAATCTCTCTTTCCTCTTGGTTCTTACTCCTCTTCTCACTACATATCTCTGTTCATATTTCTTCCTCTCCTCATCTCTCTCTCTTTATCTCCCTTTTTCTTCATCTCTCTCTTCATCACTCTCTCATCTCTCTCTTCTCATTTCTCTCAACTCATCTCCCTCTCTCTCTTCTCTCTCTCATCTCATCTCTCCCCCTCATCTCTCTCTCCTCATTTCTCTCTTCTCTTCTCTCTCGCCCTATCTCTCTATCTCATCTCTCCCTCACCTTTCTCTTCTTGTCTCTCTCGCTCCTCTCTATTTTCTCATCACTCTCTCCTCGTCTCTCAACCCCTCTCTCCTCATCTCTCTCTTCGCCCACATCTCTCTCCCCAGTCATCTCTCTCCCCTCATCGTTCTCTCTTTCCTCACCTCTTTCTGTCCATATCTCTCTCTTCTCATCTCCCTCTCCTCATTTATCTTTTATTATCTCTGCCTCATCTCCCTCTCTCCTCATCACTATCTCTCTCCTCATCTCTCTCTGACTCTGTCTTCATCTGTCTCTCTCCTCATCTTTCTCACTCTCTCTCCTCATTTCCATCTCTCTCATCTCTCTGTCTCCTTACCTGAATCTCCCTGTTCATCTCTCCCTCTGCTGATCTCTTCCTCTCTCGTCACATCTCTCGCTCACTCCTCATCTCTCTCTCATCTCTTTCCTCATCTCCCCCCCTCTGTCCACCTCCCTCCCCATCACTATTTCCTGCTCATCGCTCTCTCCTCATTTCTCTCTCTTCATCTGTCTCTCCTCATCTCTCTCATCATCTCGCTCCCATCATCTCTCTACTCATCTCTCCCTCCTCCTTTCTCTCTCCTCATCTCCTTCTTTCTCCTCATCTCTTTCTGCATCTTTCTCTCTCATCTCTCTACTCTCATTTCTCTCCCTCCATATTTCTCTCACTCTCCTCATTATTCTACTTCCCTCATCTCTCTCCATATCTCTATAAGCTCATCTCTTTCTCTCTGTTCATATCTCTCTGCTCATCTCCCTCTCTCTCTCCTCATTTTCTGCCAATTCATCTCTCTCCACTCATCTCTCTCTCTTCATCTTGTTCTCCTCATCTCTCTCCATCTGTCTCTCTTCATCACTCTATCCTCATCTCTATCCTGATCTTCTTTCTCTCCCTCCTCATCTCCATCTCTATCCTCACTTCTCTCTCTCTCTCTCCTTATCTCTCTCATTCTCTCTCCTCACCTTTCTTTCTCATCTCTCTCCTCATTCTCTCCCCATTTCTCTCACTCTTCTCATCTCTCTCTGCTCATCTCTCTCCATATCTCTATACATCATCTCTTTCTCCCTGTTCATCTCTCTCTGCTCATCTTCCTCTCTCTCTCCTCATTCTCCATCAACTCATCTCTCTCCTCCTTTCACTCCCTGATCCCTCTTACCTCAGCTCTAACTCTCTCCTCATCTATATCTCTCACCTCACCTCTCTCTAATTATCTGTCTCTCCTCATCTCTCTCGCTTTCCTCACCTTTCTCTCGTCACTTCTTTCTCATCACTCTCTCTTCATATCTCTCTCACTTTCTCCACATCTCTCCCTCTTCACCTCTCCCTCACTCCACATCTCTCTCTCCTCATCTCTCTCTCCTCATCTCTCTCCTCATCACCCTCCCCTATCTCTCCCCTCATTGCTCTCTCCACATCTGCCTCTCTCCTCATCTCTATCACCTCTTGTCTGTCTCCACTTCTCTTTCTCCTCTCTCAATCTCTCCTCATCTCTCTTTCCTCATCTTTCTTTCTCATCTCACTTTACTCATCTTTCTATGTCATCTCTCTCTTTGCTCATCTCTCAACTTCCCCTCATTTCTCTCCACATCTCTTATCCAATCATCTTTTTCTCTCTGTTCATCTCTCTGCTCATTCTCTCTGTCGTTTTTTCTCTCTCTGTCCTCATCACGCTTTCTCCTGATCTCTCTCTCCTCATTTCTCTCTCCTCCTTTCACTCCCCAGTCTCTCTCTCCTCATTTCTTTCTCTGTTTTTATCTCTGTCTCTCCTCATCTCTTTCTATCCAGATCTCTCACTCTCTCATCTCTCCTTCTCTCCTCAGTTCTCTCTCCTCCTTTCACCCCGATCTCTCTCTCCTCATCACTTTCTCTTCCTTATCACTCTCTCTGCCTCATCACTCTCCCTCCTCATCTCTTCCTCTCATCGCTCTCTCTCCTCATCTCTCTTTTACTCTGCACATCTATCTTTTCTCATCTCTTTCACATCATCTCTTTATCTCTGCTCCTTTCTTTCTCCTCATTGATCTCTTCATCTCTCATTTCCTTCTCTCTCACTCTATCCTCATCTCTCTCTCTCTCCACATCTCACTCTTCATCTCTCTCCTCATCTCTCTCTCTCTGCATCTCCATCTCTATCCTCCTCTGTCTCTCTCCTTATCCCTCTTTCCTCATCTCTCTTTCTCCTCATCACACTCTCTTCCTCATCACTCTCTCTCCTATTCTCTTCCTCTCCACATCTCTCTCTCCTCTTCTCCATCTCTTGGCAGCAATTACTCTTCATGTCTCTCATTCCTCAATTCTCTCTCTCCTGATCACTCTCTATCCTCATCTCCAACCCTTATCTCTTTCTCTCTGCTAATTTCTCTGTTCTCTCTCTCTGCTCATCTCTCTCCTCAACTCTCTCTCTCATCTCTCTCTCCTCATTGTTCTCTCTCTCATCGTCACTCTCTCCTCATTTCTTTCTTCACCTCCCTTTTTCATCTCTCTCCTCAACACTCTCTCCTCATCTCTTTCAACTCATCTCTCTCTCATTTCTCTCACTCCTCATCTCTCTCTCCTCTTATCTCCTTCCTCATTGTTCTCTCTCTCCTCATCTCTCTCTAATCTCATCTTCCTCTCTCTCCTCAACTCTCTTTCTAAGTTCATATCTCTCTCCACATCTCTCTCCTCTTGAATCTCTCTCTTCTCATCATTTCTATCAATCTCCTCATCTGTCTCTCTCCTCATCTCTCTCTCATCACTCTCCATCCTCATCTCTCACTCTCCACATCTCTCTCACTCCCCTCACCTCTCTCCTCATTTCCCTCTGTTTACCTGACTGATCTCCCTCTCTCACCACATCTTTGTCTCCTCATCACAATCACATCTCTCCTCCTACTTTCTCTCTCTCTCCTCATATCTCTCTCAACTCAGCCCCTCTGTGTCTCGGCATCTCTCCCCATCACATTCTCTCTCTCCGCACATCGCGCTCTCACCCATGTCCCTCTTCTCATCTCTTTCTCAGCTCATATCTCTCTCCACATCACTCTGTCTGCTCATCATGTTCTACCCTGTCTCTCTCCTCATCTCTCTCTATCCTGATCTCTTTGCCTCTCCTCATCTCTCTGTCCTCATTTCTCTCCCCTCTCCCTGATCTCTCTCTCTTTTCATCTTTTGCTCTCTCTCCTCATCTCCATCTCTCTCCTTACCTCTTGCTCGCCTTATCTCTCTGTCCTTGTCTCTCTCTTTCCTCACTTCTCTGTCTCCTCATTACTCTCTCTCCTCGTGCCACTGCACATCTCTCTCTCCTCATTTCTCCCTCAATCTCTCCACACTTCTCTCTCGTCATCTCACTTCTCATCTCTCTCGTATCTCTCTCTTCATCTCCCTCTCTTCTCATCTCTTTCTCTGTGCTTCTCTCTCTCTCCTCACTCCTCATCTCTCTCTCCCCTCATCAGAGCACAAGACCACAAGACATAGGAGCAGTGTTAGGCAATCTGGCCCATTGAGTCTGCTCCAGCATTCAATCATGGCTGATCCTTTTTTTTTCTCCTCCTCAACCTCAGTTACCGGCCTTCTCCCTGCAACCTTTGAGGCCATGTCCAATCAAGAATCTATCAATCTCTGCCTTAAATACACCCAATGACCTGGTCTCCACAGCTGTACGTGGCAATGAATTCCACAAATTCACCACCCTCCGGCTAAAAAATTTCTCCCATCTCTGTTTTGAAAGGGTGCCCCTCTATCCTGAGGCTGTGTCCTCTTGTCCTAGACTCCCCCACCATGGGAAGCATTCTTTCCACATCTACTCTGTCTAGGCCTTTCAACATTCGAAAGGTTTTAGTGAGGTTCCCCCCTAATCCTTCTGAATTCCAGTGAATACAGACACAGAGCTATCAAAAGTTCCTCATACGATAACCCTTTCCTTCCTGGAATCATCTTGTGAACCTCCTCTGGACCCTCTCCAATGCCAACACATCTTTTCTAAGATGAGGGGCCCAAAACTCTTCACAATACTCAAGGTGAGGTCTCACCAGTGCCTTATAAAGCCTCAGCATCACATCCCTGCTCTTGTATTCTAGACCTCTTGAAATGAATGCTAACATGGCATTTGCCTTCCTCACCACCGACTCAACCTGCAAGTTATCCTTTAGGGTGTTCTGCACAAGGACTCATAAATCCCTTTGCATCTCAGATTTTTGGATTTTCTCTCATTTAGAAAATAGTCTGTACATTTATTTCTACTATCAAAGTGCATAACCATGCATTTTCCAACATTGGATTTCATTTGCCACTCTCTTGCCTATTCTCCTAACCTGCCTGTCCTTCTTCAGTCTACCTGTGTCCTCCACACGTACTGCCCCTCCACCAATCTTCGCATCATCTGCAAGTTTGGTAACAAAGCTATCTATTCCATCATCTAAATCATTGCTATATAGCATAAAAAGAAATGGACCTAACACCAACCTCTACAAGACACCACTAGTCACTGGCAGCCAACCAGGAAAGGATCCCTTTATTCCCACTTGCTGCCTCCTACCAATCAGCTAATGCTCTAACCATCTTAGTAACTTTCCAGGAATACCATGGGCTCTTAACTTGGTAAGCAGCCTCATGTGTGGCACCTTGTCAAAGGCCTTCTGAAACTCCAAATATACAACATCTACTACACCCCTTATCTACCCTACTTGTAAACTCCTCAATGAGTTCCAACAGGTTCATCAGACAAGATTTTCCCTGAAGGAAACCATGCTGACTTTGTACTATCTTGTCTTGTGTCACTAAGTACTCCATAACCTCATCCTTAACAATTGACTTTAACATCTTCCCAACCACTGAGGTCAGGCTAACTGGTCTATCAATTCCTTTCTGCTGCCTTCCTCCTTTCTTAAAGAGTGGAGTGACCTTTACAATTTTCCAATCATTCTAATGCCTCCACAATCTCTAACACTACCTCTTTCAGAACCCTAGGGTGCAGTTCATCTGGTCCAGGTGACTTATGTACCTTCAGGTCTTTCAGCTTTTTGAGCACCTTCTCTCTCGTAATAGTAACTGCACCCACTTCTCTTCCTTCACACTCGACAACATCAGGCATACTGCTAATGCCTTCCATAGTGAAGTCTGATGCAAAATATTCATTTAGTTTATCAGCCATCTCCATGTCCCCCGTTATTATTTCTCCTGCCTAATTTTCTAGCGGTCCTATGCCCACTCTCATTTCTCTTATATTTAACATACTTTAAAAAATGTTACTATCCACGTTAATATTATTTGCTAGCTTGCTTTCATATTTCATCTTTTCCCTTCTAATGATTTTTTAGTTGCTCTCTGGTTTCTAAAAACTTCCCAATCCTCTGTCTTCCCGCTAATTTTTGCTTTGTTTTATGCCCTTTCTTTTGCTTTTACAATAGCTTTGACTTCCCTTGTCAGCCACAGTTGTACTATTTTACCATTTGAGTATTTCTTCATTTTTGGAATACTTATGTCCTACACTTTCCTCATTTTCCCCAGAAACGCACGCTATTGCTGCTCTGCTGACATCACTGCCAGCAGCTCCTTCCAAATTACTTTGCCCAACTCCTCTCATACCACTGTAATTTCCCTTACTCCACTGAAATACTGCTACATCAGACTTTACTTTCATCTTATCGAATTTCAAGTGGAACACAATCATATTGTGATGACTGTTTCCTAAGGGTTCTTTTACCGTAAGCTCCCTAATTGGCTCCAGTTCATTACATAACATCCAATCCAGTATAGTTAATCCCCTAGTGGGTTCAATGACAAACTGCTCTAAAAAGTCATCTCTTAGGCATTCAACAAACTCACTCTCCTTAGATCCATTACCAACATGATTTTCCCAATTGACCTGCATGTTAAAATCTCCCATGACTACCATAGATCATTTCTATGAAACATCCTCTTGACTCGCCTTTTCTATTTCCTATTGTAATCTGTGGTCCATCTCCCAGCCACTATTGGGAAGCCTGTATATAACTGCCATCAACGTCCTTTTACCCTTGCAGTTTCTTAACTCAACCCACAAGGAATCAACATCTTCCGATCCTATGTCACGTCTTTCTACTGATTTGATGCCATTCTTTACCAGCAGAGCCACACCACTCCCTCTGCCTACCTTCCTATCCCTCCGATATAACGTGTAACCTTGGACATTCAGCTCCCAACTACAACCATCCTTCAGCCACAATTCAGTGATGGCAACAACATCATACCTGACACACCTACCATTATCTCTGTCCCCACATCTCTCTCCCCTCATCACTCTTTCTTCTCATCTCTCTCTCCTCACCGCTCTCTCCCCTCATCTCTCTGTATTTTCTGCTCATCTCTTTCTCTCTTCATCTCTCTGTCTCTCCTCATTGCTCTCTCTAAATTTGTCTTTATCCTGATCTCACACCGTCTCTCCTCATTTCTCCCTCTCTTCATTTCCCTCTCCTCTCTCTCACTGAGCTCTCTCTCCTCATCTCTCACTCTCTCCTCATCCCCATCTCTCACCTCACCTCTTGCTCGCCTTATCTCTCTCCTCATCTTTCTCTTTCTTCACCTCCCTCTCTCTTCCTCATGCCTCTGCTCATCTCCTCAGCTCTCTCTTCTCATCTCGTTCTCTCTGTTCATCTCTCTCCCCTCATCTCTCTCTCTTCTCATCTCTTTCAATCTCCTCATTTCTCTATTTCCTCACCTCTCTCCCCCCTCATCACTCCCTCTCCTCATCTCTCTCTACTCATCTCTCTCTTTTCACCTCTTGCTCCTCATCTCTGTCTCTCCCCAGCTCTCTTTCTCACCTCATCTCTTGTTCTCTCCTCATCTTTCCCCCTCATCATCATCTCTCTCCACCTCTCTCTCCTCATCACTCTCGCCTCTCTCTCCTCACCTCTCTCTCAATCTCTCATTTCTCTCTCTTCTAATTTCTCTCACTCTCCTCACCTCTCTCCTCAGCTCTCTCTGTTTCTTCACCTCTCTCCCCTTCATCATGCCCTCTCATCATCTCTTTCCCCTCAGCTCTCTCTCAGCTCAGCTCTATCTCTCCCCATCACCTCTCAGTCTCTCCAGTTCTTTCTCTTCATCTCTCTCCACTACTCTCTCTTCATCTCTATCTTAACTTGGCTCTCACTCTACTTTGCTCTTTCCTCTTCTCTCTCTCTTCTCTCGTCATCTCTCTCTGTTCTCATCTCTCTACAGATCTCTCTCTCTGCATCACTACATCCACATCACACTCTTATTCCTCATCACTATCTCTCTCCACATCACAGACTCTCTCCTCATCTCCCTCTAATATCTGTTCATCTTCTCCCGTCTCTCTTCTCATATCTCTCCCCTCATCTCTCCCTCTCCTCATCTGTCTGTCCACATCTCTCCCTCTTCTCATCTGTCTGTCCACATCTCTCTCTTAAAACTCTCTCTGCATCTCACTCTCCTCATCGCACTCTCCAACAGGTGCTCTCTTCATCTTTCTCTCTCTCTTCATCTTTCTCTCTATCTTCACCTCTCTCTCTCTGCTCATTCTCTCTCCAAATCTCTCTCTGTCATTATCTCTCTCACTCCTCATTTCTCACTGTCTGTTCTCATCCCTCTCTCTCTGTTTATCTGTTTCCTCACCTGTCTCCCCCATCACTCCCTCTCAACTCTCTCTCTTCGCATCTGTCTCTCCCCAGCTCTCTTTCTCACCTCATTTCTTTCTCTCCTCATGTCTCCTCATCTCTCTCTCTTCATCTCTGTCTCTCTCCAGCTTTCTTTCTCAGCTCATCTCTCTCTCTTTCCTCATTTCTCTCCCCTCATCTCCCTCTCTCTTGTTCATTCTCATCTCATCTCTATCCTCACTTCTCTCTATCTCTCTCCTCATCACTCTCTCTCTCCTCATATCTCTCTATCTTCTGCTCATCCCTCTCCTCATTTCTCTTCCCCAGCGCTCTCTCTCTTCATCTCTCTGTCCACAACTCTCTCCTCATATCTGTCTCCACTTGTCTCTCTCTCTCCACTTCTCTTTCACCTCCTCTCTTTCCTCATCCCTCTCCTCAACTCTCTCTCCTCATCCCTCTCTCCTCCTCTCTCTCTTCATCTCTCTCCCCTCATCTCTCTCTCCTCCTCTCACTTTCCTCATCCCTCTTCTCAACTCTCTCTCCTCATCCTTCTCTCCTCCTCTCTCTCCTCCTCTCTCTCTCCCCTCATCTCTCTCCCCTCATCTCTCTCTCTCCTCTCTCTTTCCTCATCCCTCTCCTCAACTCTCTCTCCTCATCTCTCTCCCCTCATCTCTCTCTCCTCATCTCTCTCATCTCTTTCGCCTCCTCTCTCTCCACTCATCTCCCCTTTTCTCTCCTCATTGTCTGTCTGTTCATCTTGCTCCCTTCATCTCTCTGTCTCTCTCTTCTCATCACTCTCCCCTCATCTCTCTCTCCTTATCTCTCTCTGTCATCTATCTTTCCTCATCTCTCTTTCTCATCAACTCTCTCTCTCATCTCATCTTTTGTCTCTCGTCATTTCTCTCTCCTCCTCTCCCTCTCTGATCTCTCTCTCTTCTTCTCTCACTCTCTCATCTCTCACTCTCTCATCTCTCACTCTCTCGTCTCTCTCACTCTCATCTCTCTCTCACTCTTCTCATCTCATTCTCTCCTCATTTCTCTCTCCCCACATCTCTCTCTTCTCATCTCTCTCACTCCCCATTATTCTCTCTCCTCATCTGTCTCTCCTCTTCTCTCTTCTCATTGTCTGTTGGACCAATCAATTCGAAGAGCGAGAGCTTCGCACAGGTTGGGAAGAGGTTTAAAAAAGGAGCATCTTGCGGGGCTCGGCACATTAGACTAGTGGGTATGACTGTATGGCCGGTTTTCCCTTCTGGCCATTACAGAGACTTCGATGTCTCAGGAGCAGGAATGGCAGCAGAGTGTGCCAGGCTTTAGATGTTTCAAAACAAACAAAGAGGGAAGCAAAAGAGGTGGGGGAATGGCATTGTTAATTAGGAATAGTGTAATGGCTGCAGTGGGCACGTAGCCAAGTGGTTAAGGCATTGGACTAGCTACCTGAAGGTCGTGGGTTCGAGCCCCAGCCGAGGCAACGTGTTGTGTCCTTGAGCAATAGACATGTCAGAATGGGAATGGGACGTGGAATTAAAATGTGTGGCCACTGGGAGATCCACAGCCTCCTCTACTGTCAAGATGAAGCCACACTCAGGTTGGAGGAACAACACCTTATATTCCGTCTGGGTAGCCTCCAACCTGATGGCATGAACATCGACTTCTCTAGCTTCCACTAATGCCCCACCTCCCCCTCATACCCCATCCGTTATTTATTTTTATACACACATTCTTTCTCTCTCTCTCTCCTTTTTCTCCCTCTGTCCCTCTGACTATACCTCTTGCCCATCCTCCGGGTCCCCCCCCCCTTGTCTTTCTCCCCGGATCTCCTGTCCCATGATCCTCTCATATCCCTTTTGCCAATCACCTGTCCAGCTCTTGGCTCCATCCCTCCCCCTCCTGTCTTCTCCTATCATTTTGGATCTCCCCCTCTCCCTCCCACTTTCAAATCTCTTACTAGCTCTTCCTTCCTGACGAAGGGTCTCGGCCTGAAACACCTGCAGAATTCCTGTTGTGAGGCAGGATTTATGAGCATTTGGAGAGACATAATCTGATTAGTGTCACAACTGCGAATTCGGCAGCGCAGCAGATACGGCAACTGTGCTTGTGGATATGCACGTGTCAGCTAATTATTATTTCATTGTGATAGTATTTAACTCCATTCTTTCCGTCGCAGTGCTTGTTGAGACTTGAACCCAGCATACCAACGCCTCACTGCCTGCTTGCATTCAGCCTTGCCTGAGAAATTGGACTGTCGAGTCAACTGACTCTGAAGACAGGCAATATTCATTTTATATGTAGTTATTCCTGTCAGCTGCAGTGCAGACATCATTTTCTATTTGAGAGTTTTAGTTAACAGCCATGTCTTGGCCTAGCGGTTACTGTTTTCTTTTCCTTCTATTAAAGTCTGTGAACTATTGTCCCACTTCAGTGTCTCTCACTCCACACTTGGGCCATATCGAACTCCGTGACAATCAGGGATAGTCAGCATGGCTTTGTCAAGGGCAGGTCGTGCCTTACGAGCCTGATTCAGTTCTTTGAGGATGTAACAAAACACATTAATGAAGGTAGAGTAGTGGATGTAGTGTATATGGATTTCAGTAAGGCATTTGATAAGGTTCCCCAAGCCAGGCTCCTTCAGAAAGTAAGGAGACATGGGATCCCAGGAGACTTTGCTTTGTTGATCCAGAACTGGCTTAACCACAGAAGGGAAAGGGTGGTTGTAGATGGGTCATCTTCTACATGGAGGTCGGTGACCAGTGGTGTGCCTCAGGGATCTGTTCTGGAACCCCTCCACTTTGTGATTTTTATAAGTGAGCTGGATGAGGAAGTGGAGGGATGGGTTGGCAAGTTTGCTGATGATACAAAGGTTGGGGCTGTTGTGGATAGTGTAGAGGGCTGTCAGAGGTTATAGCGGGACATTGATAGGATGCAGAACTGGGCTGAGAAGTGGCAGATGGACTTCAACCCAGATAAGTGTGAAGTGGCTCATTTTGGTAGGTCAAATTTGAAGACAGAATATGATATTAATGGTAAGATTCTTGGCAGTGTGGAGGATCTGAGAGATCTTGTGGTCTGTGTCCATTGGACACTCAAAGCTGCAGTGCAGGTTGACAGTGTTGTTAAGAAGGAGTCTGGTGTGATGGCCTTCATCAACCGTGGGATTGAGTTCAAGAGCCGTGAGGTAATGTTACAGCTATATAAGACCTTGGTCAGACCCCAATTGAAGTACTATTCATTTCCGGTCGCCTCACTACAGGAAGGTTGTGGATACTATAGAGAGAGTGCAGAGGAGGTTTTCAAGGATGTTGCTTGGATTGGAGAGGTTGAGTGAACTTGGCCTTTGCTCCTCGGAGTGATGGAGGATGAGAGGTGAATTGATAGAGGTGTATAAGATGATGAGGAGTATTGATCATGTGGATAGCCAGAGGCTTTCTCCCAGGGATGAATTGGCTAACATGAGGGGGCATAGTTTTAAGGTGCTTGGAAGCAGGTACCGAGGGGATGCCAGGGGTAAGTTTTTCACACAGAGAGTGGTGGGTGTGTGGAATAGGCTGCCTGCGAAATTGATAGAGGTGGACACAATGGGGTCTTTTAAGAGACTCTTAGGTAGGTAAATGGAGCTTAGAAAAATAGAGGGCTCTGCGCTAGGGAAATTCTAGGCAGTCTCTCGAGTAGGTTACATGGTCGGTACAACATTGTGGGCTGGAGGGCCTGTAATGTGCTGTAGATTTCTATGTTCTATGTTCTCTCTATTCTCATCTCTCTTTCTCTCACTCTCTCTCCTCGTCTCTCTCTCCCTTTGTCCATCTCTCTTTCCCTGTCTCCCTCTCTCTCTCTCGCCCTGTTCCTCTCCTGCCCTCCCTCTTAATCTCAACATCTCACTCTACATCACTCTCTCCATCTATTTCCCCATGTCCCTTCCCATCTATCTCTCCTCTTCCCTATCCTGCTCTCTCTCCATCTATCTCCTCATCTCTCTGTCCATCTTTCTCCCCATCATTCTCTCCCAATCTCTCTCCATCATGCATTCTCCTTCACTCCCCTTCTCCCTCTCCATCACATTCTCTCCATCTCTCTACTCATCACTCCGTCCATCTCTTTCTCCATCTCTCTCATCATCTTTCTCTCCATTTCACTCCTCATCACTCTCTCCCTCTCCCTCCCAATCAGCCTCTCTACTTCTCTCCCCATCACTCCTTCCATCTCTCTCACCATCTCTCTCTTATAATCTCTCCCTGCACTTCTCCTTCCATCACTCTCTCTACTATCTTTCTCTCCATCACCCTCCCCATCTCTCCCCATGTCCCTCTCTTTCTCTCTCCCCATCTCTCTGTCTGTCACTCTCTCTCCATCCCTCTCTCCACAACCTTTTCTCAATTTCTTTCTCCATCACTCTCTACTTTCTCTCCATCTCTCCTCATCTCTCTCCCCATCACTCCTTCTATTTCTCCCCATCATTCTCCCCATCTCACTCTCCCCATCTCTCTCTCCATCACTGTCCCCATCTCTCTTTCTCTCTCTCCTTCACTCTTCACTCCAGAGAGTTGTGAATCTATGGAATTCATCGCCAAACACAGCGTGGAGGCCCAGGCACTGGGTAGATTTTAACTGGAGTTTGATGGTTTCTTGATTAGTAAGGGTGTCAGAGGTTATGGGGAGAGGACAGAAGAATAGGTTTGAGAGGGAAAGTAATTCAAGGTTCAAAAATTAAAAGTAATTTTTTTATCGAAGTACACATGTGTGACCAGATACAACCTTGAGATTCATTTTCCTGTGGATAATCACTGTAAATGCAAAGAAACTCAATGAAGAACCACACACATAACAAGATGGACAAACAATTAATATGGAAAAGACAAAAAAACACTGTGTAAATACAGAAAGAAATAACTCGTCTCAAACTAATGAATAAGCTTCAAGATCTTGACCTCAATACCTTCTTGATTGATTGGATCTTTGATTTCCTCGCTGGCAGACCTCAGTCAGTTTGGATTGGTGATCGATCTGCATCAGTGCAAGTACGTCACGGGGCTCGGTGCTGCTCGACGCACTTTGCACTGGTGACTGTGTGGTTCAGCACAGCTCCAATTCCATATTTAAGTTTGCTGATGACACCACCATTGTAGGATGAATCAAAGGTAATAATGAATCAGCATATAGGAGGGAGAATGAAAATCTGGCTGAGTGGTGCCACAACAATCTCTTACTGAATGTCAGCAAGACCAAGGAACTGATTATTGACTTCAGCAGAAAGAAACCAGAGGTCCATGAGCCCGTCCTCATCAGAGGATCAGAGGTGGTGAGGGTCAGCAACTTTAAATTCCTTGGTGTTTTTTATTTCAGTGGACCTGTCCTGGGCCAATTACGAACAAAAAACTGTAACTCCTCCACTTAGGAGCTTGCGAAGTTCTGGTGCGACATCTATCTTTGTTCCGTCTGCCGATGTGCTGCAAAGATATATTCACTGGCCGCATTACAGCCTGGTATGGAAATGTCTTGTCTGCAAACATCTGCTCTGAAAAATTCTACAAAAAGTAGCAGCTATGATCCAGTCCATGATAGGTAAAGCCCTGCCCAGCCCACCACTGAGCACATCTACATGAAACACTGTAGCTGGAAAGTGGCAGCCATCGTCATAGAAAAAACATAGAAACCATAGAAAAACTACAGCACAGAAACAGGCCTTTTGGCCCTTCTTGGCTGTGCCAAACCATTTTCTGCCTAGTCCCACTGACCGCCACACGGACCATATCCCTCCATACACCTCCCATCCATGTATCTGTCCAATTTATTCTTAAATGTTAAAAAAGAACCCGCATTTACCACCTCATCTGGCAGCTCATTCCATACTCCCACCACTCTCTGTGTGAAGAAGCCCCCCCTAATGTTCCCTTTAAACTTTTTCCCCCTCACCCTTAACCCATGTCCTCTGTTTTTTTTTTTCTCCCCTTGCCTCAGTGGAAAAAGCCTGCTTGCATTCACTCTATCTAGACCCATCATAATTTTATATGCCTCTATCAAATCAGGGACCCCCCACCACCCACGACATGCTCTCTTCTTGCTTCTGCTATCAGGAAGGATGTCCCGGAGCTTCAGCACTCACAACATAATGTCCAGGAACGGTTATTACCCTTAAACCACCAGGCTCATGGCCAGAGGGCATAACCATGCACCTTCATTCACCACACCATTGAAATGTTTTCTCAACCCGCACTTTCAAAGATCTTGTGTTCTCGATATTTATTGCTTATTTACTATTATTATTATTCCTTTCTCTTTGTACTTGCACAGCTTGTTGTCTTTTGCACGCTGGTTGAACACCCAAGTTGGTGTGGTCTTCCATTGATTCTGTTATGGTTATTATTGTATTATGGATCTATTGAGTATGCCTGCAAGAAAATGAACCTCAGGGTTGTTTGTGGTGACATTTATGTCCTTTGATCATAAAATTTACTTTGAAGTTTAAAATGAAGTTTTCTGATGACTCTGCCATAATTGGATGCATCTGCAAGGGAGATGAGGCTGAGTACAGGGCTACGGTAGGAAACTTTTTCACATGGTGTGAGCAGAATTATCTGCAGCTTAATGTGAAAAAGACTAAGGAGCTGGTGGTAGACCTGAGGAGAGCTAAGGCACCGGTGACCCCTGTTTCCATCTAGGGGGTCAGTGTGGACATGGTGGAGGATTACAGGTACCTGGGGATATGAATTGACAATAAACTGGACTGGTCAAAGAACACTGAGGCTGTCTACAAGAAGGATCAGAGCCATCTCTATTTCCTGAGGAGACTGAGGTCCTTTAACATCTGCCGGACGATGCTGAGGATGTTCTATGAGTCTGTTGTGGCCAGAGCGATCATGTTTGCTGTTGTGTGCTGGGGCAGCAGGCTGAGGGTAGCAGACACCAACAGAATCAACAAACTCATTCGTAAGGCCAGTGATGTTGTGGGGATGGAACTGAACTCTTTGATGGTGGTGTCTGAAAAGAGGATGCTGTCCAAGTTGCATGCCATCTTGGACAATGTCTCCCATCTACTACATAATGTACTGGTTGGGCACAGGAGTACCTTCAGCCAGAGACTCATTCCACCGAGATGCAGCACAGAGCATCATAGGAAGTCATTCCTGCCTGTGGCCATCAAACTTTACAACTCCTCCCTTGGAGGGTCAGACACCCTGAGCCAATAGGCTGGTCCTGGACTTATTTCCTGGCATAATTTACATATTACTATTTAACTATTTAATATTTAATTATTTATGGTGCAACTGTAACAAAAACCAATTTCCCCTGAGATCAATAAAGTATGACTACTACCAAACACACAAAATAATAATAATGAGCAATAAATATTGAGAACATGAGATGAAGAGTCTTTGAATGTAAGTCAGTCCATAGGTTGTGGGAACAATTCGGTGTTCGTGTGAATGAAGTTATCTCCTCTGGTTCAAGAGACTGATGGTTAAGGGATAATAACTGTCCCTGTAACTGGTGATGTGGGACCTGATGGTTGAGGGGTAATATCTGTTCCTGAACCTGGTGGTGTGGGACCTGATGGTTGAGGGGTAATATCTGTTCCTGAACCTGGTGGTGTGGGACCTGATGGTTGAGGGGTAATAACTGTCCCTGAACCTGGTGGTGTGGGACCTGATGGTTGAGGGGTAATAACTGTTCCTGAACCTGGTGGTGTGGGACCTGATGGTTGAGGGGTAATAACTGTTCCTGAACCTGGTGGTGTGAGACCTGATGGGTGAGGGGTAATAACTGTTGCTGAACCTGGTGGTGTGGGACCTGAAGCTCCTGTATCTCCTGCCAGATGGCAGCAGTGAGGAGAGAGCACGACCTGGGTGGTGGACGTCCTTGATGATGGATGTTCTTTCCTGCTACAGCACTCCATGTAGATCTGCTCAGTGGTGAGAAGGACTTCACCTGTGATGGACTGGCATTCACAGTAGGACAAGGAAACACAGCGGAAAACTAAACGCAAATGATCTGCTCTAGAAGGACTCTCTCATTTAGAAGTAGAGGTTAAGGGTAAAAGACGAAATATTTTTGTTGAAAATGAAAGGGATGGTGAGAGGTGGAATGTGTTACCAGTACAGGTGGGTGGATGTGGGTTCAATTGCAACATCTAACAGAAATTTGGATCTGTACATGGATGGAATGGGTATGGAGTGCTCTGGCCCGTGTGCAAGTTGATTGAAGTTATCCCTCTGGTTCAAGAGCTTAGACAGGCAAATGAGCAGGCAGGGACCGCCCAGTTCCTCCAGCGGACTTCAGAACCTTCCCATAGCCTTTGCCCAAAACGTCATCCCTTTATTGCTCTCCATAAAGGCTGCCTGACCTGCCAAGTTCCTCCATCATTTTACCTGTGTTACTTTGGATTTCCAACATTTGCAGAATTTCTTGGATTTCTGAACGTTCTGTAAGTCACACCTGGATTTCTTGTAGAGATCTGGATCACCAGTCTTGACTGCCACAGATCTAGCCCCTGCCATCAGATTTCTTAATAGCCCATGAACTCACTAATTTTGCTCTATTTTTGCACCACTTATTTAATTTTTAATATATAATTCTTATTATAATTTATGGTATATATTATGTCTTGCACTGCCTTGCTGCCTAAACACAACGAGATTCACAGCACCCCGGTACCGTAGCGTTTAGTGCAACGCTATTACAGCTCGAGGCGTCGAAGTTCCGGGCTCACTTTCAGCGTCCTCTGTAAGAAAGTTTGTCTCCAGTATTCTTCCCCTGGAATGTGTGGGTTTCCCCAGGTGCTCTAGTTTCTTCTAACAGTCCAAAGACCTACGGGTTAGTAGGTTAATTGGCCATTGTAACTTGTCCTGTGATTAGCAGGTGAGTGGCTAGTTGGGCCGAAGGGCCAGTTCTGTGCTGTCTCTAAATAAATGAGCAAGTGGGCAAACCTGATTCTGACTGTTACAGATTTCAATGTCTGCCGTCTCCTGTGTTCTTCCCTAGCAGCCTGCTTGACAATGTAAGGCCGGGTTTTGGAAGCGGGGTACGGGGTGCCGGGTCCCATACCCTCCCCTCCCCTTCCCTCCCCTGCACTACAAACCGCCTGGCGGGCGTCACAGAAATGTTTCTGGCGGGTGTGCGTATTAGGTCGAATACGGTAGCGGCTATGCTGCGAGTCTGGCAATGTGTGCGTTTGTTCTAACATGGCGCAAGCCGTTTTTTATCCCATTTCTGAGACGGGGAACTGTAACTGAGGGCATTTTTGTGAACGGCCGGGGGAAATAGAGGGATCTGCGAGCCGGGTGAGAGAGACACACACACACTCAACACAATCAGATTCGAAGGTAAGAGATCTTAAGCGAACAAAACCCTTTGGCGAATTGAGAGAGAGAAAAAAAAACAACTGTTGTTATAGAAGGTTATGAAATCCACATCCTTTTGAGCCATGTCTTTTTTTCCATGGAATTAAGCTTGGATTTTTTCCCTGTGTGTGTATATGTGTGTGAGAGAGAGTGCAGTGAAGTTTCTAATGACGATAAGGGGATTTACACATTTCGTCCGAGAGGGCGAAAAGTTTAGAAACTTTAAAACTTTTTTTGTATGTGAATCTTTTTCCTTCGACTCTTTCGCTGCTGCTCTGGGGGATCGGTTGGGCTCTGAGATTTGCTTTATAACATTTTCCTTGATATTCAATTATTATCCCCTCTTTCAATCCTGTACTTTTCCCCCATACAATGATTTTTTTTCCGGGGGGGGAATGTCTGTGGAAAGGAACAGCTTTTGATTTGCAGAAGCCGGTTTGCAACAGGAGGGGTTTCTCCCCCCCCCCCCCCACCCCTGCAAACACCACCCACCCCCTCCTCTTTCCAAGGCGGTTAATTATTGCGCTTATCTCTTGTCTCCCCCCCCCATACAGGTTATTTCAGTTATAACGGGGGACGGGGGGTAGTGAGATTGGTAGCCACCAGACAGGGAAACTTAAGAAAAGGGTTAAAATAAGAGGAGAGTTGTGTCTATCGTGAGGTGTGCGTGCCACGTATTTTGTTTCAGGACGGACAGACACAACTAATTTCAGTCTCTTTCCCCCCCCCCCCGCTACTGGTTAGAATTTAATATAAAAATACTTCTAAAAATAATATTTGCCAAGGAGATGCAGTGTGTGTGTGTCCAGTGACTGCATTCCCAGCATACCCCCGCATTCCAGACAGACTCCTCACCCCAGTGGAATGGAATGGGAGATGTGTGTGCAAGTTTCCGACCCATTGAGAGGCGTGAGTCATGATCCGGACCGGCCAAAGTCAGAACTCGGAAGATCGTTTTTTGAGAGGGGGGATAAATTTAAACCACCGTCTTCATTATAATTTTAAACAGAAAGTTCCCTGCCACACTCTCGACAATCCTGAAACGTGAAGTCGAGTGTGTGTGAGGAGGGAAATTAATGTTGGTGTTTCCATGGAGTGTGTGTGAGAGAGCATCATGCCCTGGGGCTGCGGGTTGTTTCAGAATGGTTAAGGGGTCAGACTGTAGACGAGGAGAGAGGGAGAGGAGGGGTAAGGGGAGGAGAGAGAGAAGAGAGGGGAATTCGAGGATGGGGAAGGGGGGGGGGGAGGAGAGAGAAAGAGAGATTAAGATTTTTCTGCAGATTGCGTCAGGTGTCGCTCCCACCCCGAGAGAAATTGGAAAAAAAGCTGCAGCCGAGATCTTGCTTTCATAAAAAATCTGGATGCATGGGTCAGATTGGAGAAAGGCGAGAGGCAGGCACAGGCACATTATTGCAGTCTGCTCTTTCGGATTGCATGGGAATTCAGATCTTTTTCTCCTAACGGGTAGCAGTGAGTTGGGGTGCAATGATTGATCTATTTTTAATTGATATTATTTTCTCGATCTTTTACCTCTGGTGTAGTTTCTCTGTTGAGACTGGGATTTAAAATTGCTTTATTTCGTGGACGGTATGGCGGGGGTGGGGTGGGAATCTGCAGTCTTTATAGAAAGTAGTGTGTTTTGTCGAGGGGAATGGGTTTGAGAGGGGAAATAAATCAGCCATGCTGGAATGGCAGAGCAGACTCGATGGGCTGAATAGCCATATCTGCTGGCGTGCTCGGCTTCCAGACATCTCCCACCCCCACCACCACCCAAGTCAGTTTTCCAACAAGGTGAATAATTGGGATGGATTTTATACATTGCAGGCTGCCAATTTCACCCAGACCAGGAGTTCTTCAAAAAGATTATTTTTTTAAAAAAGCTCTCTAAAGAGTGTGTATGGGATGTCCAGCGAGGGGTAGCACCTTCGGTGAAGGGGCTTGTCATATGCATTCTGGGGCACTCAGCTCTTACCTGTGGCTCCAAGTAGAAACACAGAAAACCTACAGCACAATACAGGCTCTTTGGCCCACAGAGTTGTTCTGATCATGTCCCTACCTTAGAAATTACTAGGCTTACCTTAAACACAAAATACTCTGCAGACGCTGGGGTCAAAGCAACACTCACAACATGCTGGAGGAACTCAGCAGGTCGGGCAGCATCCGTGGAAACGAACAGTCGACGTTTCGGGCCGGAACCCTTCGTCAGGACTGTAGGGGGAAGGGGCAGAGGCCCTATAAAGAAGGTGGGGGGAGGGTGGGAAGGAGAAGGCTGGTAGGTTCCTGGTGAAACCCGACGCAGATTGGGGGACCGCTTCGTCGTGCACCTCCACTCCATCCACCACAACAGACAGGATCTTCCGGTTGCCACCCACTTCAACTCTGCTTCACATTCCCATTCCGATACGTCCATACATGGCCTCCTCTACTGCCGTGATGAGGCGTCTAGGTACACTTCATATACCGTCTGGGTAGTCTCCAGCCCCTTGGTATGAACATAGGATTCTCTAACTTCCGGTAATTCCCTCCCTCTCCCTTCCTCTATCCCTATTTCACTCTGCCCCCTCCCCCAGCTGCCTATCACCTCCCTCATGGTTCCGCCTCCTTCTACTACCCATTGTGTTTTCCCCTATTCCTTCTTCACCTTTCCTGCCTATCCCCTCCCTGCCTCCCTTCCCCCACCCCTTTATCTTTCCCTTTACTGGTTTTTCACCCGGAACCTACCAGCCTTCTCCTTCCCACCCTCCCCCCACCTTCTTTATAGGGCCTCTGCCCCTTCCCTCAGTCCTGACGAAGGGTTCCGGCCCGAAATGTTGACTGTTCGTTTCCATGGATGCTGCCCGACCTGCTGAGTTCCTGCAGCGTGGTGTGAGTGTTACTAGGCTTACCTGTGGCCCTCTATTTCACTAAGCTCCATGCACCTATCTAAAAGTCTATTAAAAGACCCTATTGTATCCGCCACCACCACCATTCCCATTCCACGCACTTACCACTCTGAGTAACAAAAACTAACCCCTGACATCTCACTACCTGCTCCCCAGCACCTTAAACTTGTGAGCTCTTGTGGCAACCATTTCTGCCCTGGGAAAAAGCCCTCTGACTATCCCCACGATCAATGCGCCTCGTCATCTTATACACGTAGCTGTTTGCAGGTGACAGCAGCCACACCCTGGTACACCGCTTCCTTCAACAGGCAGGCTGAACGAGGTGGGGGACTCCAGCGGCCTGGTACCCCAGTGAGATAGGGACATGCCTGTCCTAGCATATGAAGTTGGCCTTGGCGGACTGGGTGGATGAGATCTCCTACGGCCAGGAAGGTGGTTCTGTAACGCTCCATGGAGAGCGAAGGGCATGACGAGGCACAGAAGACATCATGGTCATCCACTACAACCAGGGAAGACCCCAGTTTGTGACGCCTGTTCATACCACTGGACCTGGACTTCTGAGATCTGGAAGATGGAATTGGCCCAATGCCATGGCTTTACCTCTTTAAAGACTCCTGCACGGGTTTCCTGTCATCGTCGGGCGTGATGGACAGCTGTCACCACCGCCATCAATAGTCGCAGATTCGCCCAGGGCAGGAAGGGTGCCTCTTCTGGGGATGGCTGAGAAGGTGGTGTTACCACTATGGGTCACCACGTTTAAATAAGGAGTAGTTCACTGTGGGATGTTTCTGTGTTGACTTGGTGCCAGGATTGGTAAAGGGCTGATGAATGAGGGGCAGCACCGAGCTCCACCTGAATCAGCCAGGCGGTCTGGGTTCCACAGGTGCACGGTGCAAGGTGCAGGCTGGTGGGCCAGGTGAAATGACACGCAGCACAAGATGAGTCTGTTTCTTTGCTGTTGTGCTCTGAGTGTGAAGCTGAAGACCCAGCCAGTGGAGTTTCAGCCACTGTCTACACATGCCTCGCCTCCCCTCACCTCACCTCCCCCAGCCCTGTGTGAGAAGATTCTTATTTATTTAACGCACGCGGCGTAGCGGGCAGCGCAACGCTGTTACAGCTCGAGGCGTCGCAGTTCAATCCCGCCTTCTTCTGAAAAGGGTCTCTGTACGTCCTCCCCGTAGAATATGTGGGTTTCCTCTGGGTGACCTGGTTTCCTCCCACCAGTCCAAAGATGTGCTGGTTAGTAGGTTAATTGGTCATTGTAAGTTGTCCAGTGATTAGGCTGGGGTTAAATCGGTGGGTTGCTGGACAGCTCGAAGGGCCAGAAGGAGGTGTTCTGCGGTGTATCAATAAATAAATGCATATTAAAACAAGCAGTGAAATGTATCAGAAAAGGCATAATATCATGGCATTTGTCAAGACTGTTTAATGTCATTTCCAGGACACACGTGTAAAGGAGACAAAATAATTGTTCCTCCAGATCGAAAGCAGCACAAGAAGCACAATAAGATGAAGAACAGATTATTAATAATAAAAAAACACAATCAATATAGATACATAAGATACCTTATATACACAGATTGATTGTATGTCCATAAAGTGACACTAGGCACAGGAGTGTCTGTACATAAGGTGACTGACAGGAAATGATAAAGTAGTGGTGGTTGGGGGTGTGGAGGGGTGGGTCAGTGGGTGGAGGTGTTGATCAGCCTTACTGCTTGGGGAGAGTAACTGTTTTTGAGTCTGGTGGTCCTGGCATGGGTGCTACGTAGCCTTCTATCATGAAGTGTGTTGTTTTGCACTGATAAATTACAATAACGAGGATATATATCTATATATGAGGTCATTTGCGTTAACAGCCGACATAATGTAAATATGTGCTGGGGCAACAGGCAAGCTTCGCTACACATTCCAGTAACAACACTGCGTGCCCACGATATTCAGCAAAACAAGCACAAGCAACTGTAATGAGACAACTACAGAGAAGCAAGCTCCTTTCCCACCTGCCTAGCCAATATTGACAGCCTCCAACCCCAGGACAAGTTGCTTCTGGCCCTCAAGTCCTTGGCCTGAGACGCTCAGGCTTCAGGGCTTCAACCTCCAGTCTGTAGTCCACACTCACAGGCATCAGACCCCAGGACAAGTTGCTTCTGGCCCTCAAGTCCTTGGCCTCAGGCTCCAGTCCTTAGTCCACACTCACAGGCATCAGGCTCCTGACCTGTGGACAAGTGGCCCTGGGGCCTCGACCTTTAGGCCTTCGGACTCGCTGAATTTGGTCTTTGACCTTCAGGCTGCTATTTCTGGGCTTGTATTGTTTTGGACTTGGACATTCAGCTTTGCCCATTGCCCCCTGGACTCCACTCATGTCTTATGGTCAATAGGCAGCGTTTGCACGACGTTATGACAGCTCGGAACGTCGGAGCTCGAGCTTCGGTGCTGATGCTGTCTGTGAGAAGCTTATACATCCTTTTGCTGAAATCGTGGGTTTCCTCCCACAATCCAAACGACGTGGGTGTTAGTAGGTGAATTGGTCATTGTAAGTTGTCCTGTGACTAGGCTGGGGTTGAACAGGCGAGTTGCTGACTGATGTGGCTCACTGGGCTGGTAGGGCCCGTTCCACCCTGTATCTCTTTTATAGAAAAAAATGCACAGGACTCACTGATGATGGGTTCGACTTTCGGCCCCAAACTCCAGACTCGCATGTTCCTGTAGACCCCACCTCCTAGCAGTCTGTGAAAATGACACACCGTTAACTTAGGAGTCAGTGGTCATGACTCTGAGCTGAGATATCTTCAGACAAACACCCCAGCCTTGAGTGTGGGGGGATTGTATCCCACCATTTCTAGTGCTCCCGTTCCACAAGGTGTCGGCGGCTCGTTGGCAGTCAGTGCATCTCCATACATTGCCGATGAATACCGATCGGCATTCAATTCTTACCTTTGTCTGTATGGAGTTTGTGCCATGTGGGTTTCCATCGGGTGCTCTGGTTTCCTCCCAAATGCCAGACATAATATGGTGGTACGGGACCATTGGGACGAAAGGGCGGGTTATGTTCTGTCTCTCTAAATAAATAATATTCAGCTAGAGGAAGTGCAGCAGTGGTATCATGGGATCTTACCTTTGGAACAGAAAAGAATAGTCTTGTCTTTGCCTGATCCAGGCAGTTAAATTTGATGGATTAACGAGCAACAGGCTGTTTATGCTCCAGGTGTGAGCCCTTCGTAGGCGATTGTTTTCAGGTCCTCCATTGGTGGGGGTTGACCATGGATGTGACGTGATACGCAAGCTGGTACGCAAGTCAGGGCAGTACGATGTGGAGAGCGAGCTGTTGCCCGTACAGCAGGCCCCACCTCTCCACACAGCTGATGAATCCAAAGGAACGGCAGAGGCCGATACAGTTGGACACCAGCAGTGTCGCAGGAGTTGCCAGTCAGCAGTGAACTCAACATCGTAATTCTTTACGGACTCCAGCTCCGGATTTTTCACTCGGGATTTACACCCAAAGCCTTCCTCATGAGTGGGTATAGCCATAAGACAGCGGAGGTTTGAGTTCAGAGTTTTCCTCCTCCGCGATGAGCTGCCAACCATGACTGATGAGCCCTATCTGCCCAAAATGACTGGTTTTAAGGCACCAGTAATCCACCTTTGCCCCGTAAAGATATTCAAAGAGAGATACTTCTTAGATCCGTGAATTTAGAAAGAAACAGCTGTAGCCGTTATGGATGTGTTGGTCTCGGACGACCGGAAGGCCATCTACAATGGTTTGAATTGCAAACGCCGGCTGGTTTGTGCTGGGGAATTTCCCTGCCTTTCAATATCCGTGGTCAGCTGCGATTTTTGGCTCCCCGCCGAAATTGCGTGCGTTTTGAGGGTAGCGTAAGACGGACATTATCTTTACTCGCGATCACAGAGGCAGCTGGCACAGTAGCTGTACCTTGTTCTTGTCTCCACGTTCCCCTCACACTTGAATCCCTGTTGTCCGATTTGATTTGGCTCCTCTGGTGCAATGCGCTAAACTAATGGTAGGCAGTGGGATGGTGGGTTTATTTTTTTTATTATTTTGAGATACAGTGCAGAACAGGCCCCTCTGGTCAGTGAGCTGGACCAACCAACAACCCACCTAATCACAGGACAATGTAGAATAATCAGTTAACCTACCAAATGGCACTGTGGGAGGAAACAGGAGCACCTGGAGGAAACCCCTGTGGTCATGCGGAGAATGTACAAACTTTCTTACAGAAGATGCGGGAATTGAACCCCGAACTTTGAGCCCTGAGCTGTAATATCGTGATGCTAACTGCTACGCGTGTGTACATGGCCAAGTGGTTAAGGCATTGGACTAGCGACCTGAAGGTCGTGAGTTCGAGCCCCAGCCAAGGCAACGTGTTGTGTCCTTGAGCAAGGCACTTAACCATACATTGCTCTGCGACGACACCGGTGCCAAGCTGTATGGGTCCTAATGCCCTTCCCTTGGACAACATTGGTGTGGAGAGGGGAGACTTGCAGCATGGGCAACTGCCGGTCTTCCATACAACCTTGCCCAGGCCTGCGCCCTGGAGAGTGAAGACTTTCCAGGTGCAGATCCATGGTCTCGCAAGACTAACAGATGCCTTTACTTACTAACCGCTACGCCACCGTGATTTGTGGTTGTTCAATAAATGGTATTTGGGCATTGTGATGTGAGTTCAGCTCAGGTCAACGCTCTGAATCTTCGGCAGACATGTACGTTGTTCAATAAGCCTTTCGTTCGGAGAGTCTACCAAACCAGAAACTGGAGCTGATTATCTAAATATTGAAAGATGAGCATTATTTATCACGTGAGTGGAAATGTGCAGTGAGATGTGTCGTTTTGCATCAACACCCAACGCAGCCCGAGGGAGGATGTGCTGGGGGCAGTCCCCAGGTGGTGCCAGCTTCCAGTGTCAACGTGGTATGCTCACAACATGCTGACCCTATCTCAGAATCAGAATCAGCGTACTGTTTGTTGTGAAATCTGTGTTTTGTGGCAGTGGTACGTTGCACTACAAAACAATTTTGTTGTTCCTGTGGCACATTGGCTGGCAACCTTGCTGTTTCTTTCGCACTTGTCTGTTTGGTCTGGCTCAACGCTCGACACAGCACGGCTGGAAAGGAGTCAGCGGATTTCACTCACCTCGAAGTCCAGCGCAGATGCTGCTACAGCAGCGGCTGGCGTGCATAATAATAGTAAAAACTATAAATTACAATAAGTGTGTGTGTTCGTCCATCATCATCGATGAGGACCTCGATACCATTATGATGATGATGGTGTTGAGACTAGCGCGTGATTTGGATTTAAGTAAGGGAGAGTTGCGCAGCGTCAGCCTCACTCTCTCTTCCCAATTCCCATCTGGATCCAGTGGCAAGACAGAGTCGAGACGGCTGGAGATGGGACTAGGCGCAGTGGATGACCAGGACGTCTTCTGTGTCTTGTCCTGCTCTACACGTTCCACGACGCTTGCAGAGACCGCCTTCTTGACCGTTGGACCTTCCATAGGTCTCATCCGCTCAATCCGCCAGAGTCTGTCTTCACATGCTGGGAGAGACAACTCCCTATCTCACTGAGGGTTTGAGACCTGTCGGCTACCCTCACCTGGTTTAGCCGGCTTGTCGAAGCCGTTGCCCGGGGTGTGGCCGCTGTCGCATGCAAACAGCTACGGGGAGCCACAGGTGAGAGCTGAGTGCCAGGTGGGGGCCAAAAGTGGGCAAACTGCCCTGAAAAGGACACGACATGTTCCCCCACTAGAGGTGTTACCCCTCCCTGACACCCCATACACCCCACAATAAGTGTGTACACACAAAAAGAGAGAGGAAAAAACACTGAGCAAGTGTTCATGGTTCATTATTCATTCAGAAACCCGATGGAGGAGGGGAAGAAGCTACTCTTGAAACGTCTGGCTCCTGTACCTCCTCCCTGATGGGGGCAATGAGAAGCGGGCAGGTCCTGGGTGATGGGGGGGGGGGCCGGGGCCGTAATGATGGACTGTCTTTCTGAAGTTTCTGATGTCTCACCTTTTAGAAACTTAGAAAATAGGTGCAGGAGTAGGCCATTTGGCCCTTCGAGCCTGCACTGCCATTCAGTACGATCATGGCTGATCATCCAACTCAGAACCCTGTACCTGCCTTCTCTCCATACCCCTGATCCCTTTAGCCACAAGGGCCTTATCTAACTCCCTCTTAAATATAGCCAATGAACTGGCCTCAACCGTTTCCTGTGGCAGAGAATTCCACAGATTCACCACTCTCTGTGTGAAGAAGTTTTTCCTAATCTCGGTCCTAAAAGGCTTCCCCTTTATCCTCAAACTGTGACCCTTTGTTCTGGACTTATCCAAGTTCATGACTTAAGGATTGAAGGGCGCCCATTCAGAACAGAAAAGCGAAGAAATTTTTTTAGTCAGAGGGTGGTGAATCTATGGAATTTGTTGCCACAGGCAGCAGTGGAAGCCAAGTCATTGGGTGTATTTAAGACAGAGATTGATAGGTATCTGAGTAGCCAGGGCATCAAAGGTTATGGTGAGAAGGCGGGGGAATGGGACTAAATGGGAGAATGGATCAGCTCATGATAAAACGACGGAGCAGACTCGATGGGCCAAATGGCCGACTTCTGCTCCTTTGTCTTATGGTCTTATGATCATCGGGAACAATCTTCCTGCATCTAGCCTGTCCAATCGCTTTAGAATTTTATACGTTTCAATAAGATCCCCCCTCAATCTTCTAAATTCCAGCGAGTGTAAGCCTAGTCTATCCAGTCTTTCATCATATGAAAGTCCTGCCATCCCAGGAATCAATCTGGTGAACCTTCTTTTGAATGTGTCCTCAGTGTCCATAATGGAGCTGTCTGAGTTTACAACTTTCTGTTGATTTTCCAATCCTGTGCAGTGGCTCCTCAGACCCGATGAAAATATTAGCTTTAATTGTCATGTGCTTTGAAAGGGACAGTGAAATGCATCGTTTACATCAATAACCAACACACCCAGCGGACGTGCTGGGAGCAGCCTGCAAGTTTTGCCATAATTCCGGTGTCAATTAGAGCATGCCCATAACTCACTAACGCTAATCCGTACATCTGTGGAAAGTGGGAATGAACTGGATCACCCGGAGGAAATCCATGCAGTCATGGGAGAAAGTGCAAACTTCTTCCAGACCGTGGCATGAATTAAAGCCCTAAATGTTATTCGCTGCCGTTGTAAAGCGTTACGACAACTGCTGTCATGTCATGTTAATTTAAAAATAGAATTTTCTGGAAACACTTCGCAGGTCAGGCAGAATCTGTGGAGAAAGTGAATTGAGTTAGCATTTCTGCTCATTGGTAGTGTGGAGGAGCAGAGGGATCTGGGGGTACATGTCCACAGATCCCTGAAAGTTGCCTCACAGGTGGATAGGCTAGTTAAGAAAGCTTATGGGGTGTTAGCTTTCCTAACTCGAGGGATAGAGTTTAAGAGTCACGAGGTAATGATGCAGCTCTATAAAACTCTGGTTAGGCCACACTTGGAGTACTGTGTCCAGTTCTGGTCACTTCACTATAGGAAGGATGTGGAAGCATTGGAAAGGGTACAGAGGAGATTTACCAGGATGCTGCCTGGTTTAGAAAGTATGCATTATGATCAGAGATTAAGGGAGCTAGGGCTTTACTCTTTGGAGAGAAGGAGGATTGAGAGAAGACATGATAGAGGTGTACAAGATAATAAGAGGAATAGATAGAGTGGATAGCCAGCGCCTCTTCCCCAGGGCACCACTGCGCAATA
Organism: Mobula birostris; assembly: GCF_030028105.1. Classification (NCBI taxonomy): domain Eukaryota; kingdom Metazoa; phylum Chordata; class Chondrichthyes; order Myliobatiformes; family Myliobatidae; genus Mobula; species Mobula birostris. The sequence continues at coordinate 7,254,013 of NC_092373.1, forward strand.
CAAGAGGACATGGCTTTAAGGTAAGGGGTGGGAAATTCAAGGGGGATATTAGAGGAAGGTTTTTTACTCAGAGAGTGGTTGGTGCGTGGAATGCACTGCCTGAGTCAGTGGCGGAGGCAGATACACTACTGAAGTTTAAGAGACTATTAGACAGGTATATGAAGGAATTTAAGGTGGGGGTTATATGGGAGACAGGGTTTGAGGGTCGGCACAACATTGTGGGCCGAAGGGCCTGTACTGTACTGTGCTGTACTATTCTATGTTCTATTGCTCAGCATTGGGAATGAAAGATGACAGGCTGATGTTGCAGAGAGGGTGAGGAAGGACCGGTAGACAGTGGTGCATGCTTTCTCCCAATCCTCCACAAATGGTGAAATAACTCAGCCAGGTAATTCCAGCATCTGCAGTCTCTCTTGGCTTCCCAGGTGAATCACAGACTGGAAATGGTCTGTTCGGATACAGATTTAAATTACACTGAGTGGCCACTTTGTTAGAAGCACCTGTACACCTGCTTGTCAGCGCAAGTATCTAAACAGCCCATCATGTGGTAGCCTGACTGATTCAAGCTGACAGTAACTCAAACAAGCACAACAGTAGTGTACAGAGGGGCATCAATGCACGACACGATGAACCTTGAAGTGGATGGGTACAGCAGCAGAAGACCGGGTACAGCAGCAGAAGACCAGGTACAGGAACTTGGTGGATATGTTATTTAAGTCCAGAAAGTGCCAATGAATTGTCCACAGGTTACCTGAATGTGTAGACATCCATATTGAGCCGCACAGGCTGGGATGTACTTAGATAGAAGGTTCTCTTGTATCTTCAACATAGCTTGGTGGTGTGAACAGTGAGCGAAGTTGTCTAAGGCTACAGAAGGATGTACTGTAGATTAGATTGAGATTGTAGATTAGATTGGTTGGATTGTATCGTACGTGGGAGACAACAATAAGATAAGACCATTAAGCTAATAGGAACAGAATTAAGCCATTTGGCCCATCAAGTCTGCTTCACCATTTCATCATGGCCATCAAATGCAGTACAGGTCAATTCCAGTGCTGTCTGTAAGGAGTTTATAAGTTCTCCTTGTCTTTGAAGACAAATAAGAGAAAGGCAATTTTAAAACAGTTTTTTTTTCACATCATTTGCCAAAGTGAATGTACACAATGAATTACAGTTGAAATTTATGCTGGTATACATGGTCTTATGTTTCCACTGAAGTCTTTGTGAGTAGTTTTTCATTGATTCAGTTGTATTTCTTCACTCTACTGTGGATGCCCGCAGGAAAATGTACCTCAGGGGTACTACTAGGTGACATATATATACTTTGATAATAAATTTAGTTTGAACTTTGAAAATGTACGAGTGAATTGCTGCTTCTCCGGAAGGACCCGTAGGATCTTGGTGTTTAAGGTTGGCTGTTCCCTATCCAGTGCTTACATGGCGATTCCTGGTCTCACCCTGAGGAGATGCTCTCTTCATCCTACCTGTCGCTCCCCCAGCACTCTGCTCCTCCTCCCTGGTTCCCAGTTCTGATGCAGGTTCTTCAGCCTGAAACCTTACGTGCTCCTCCCTCCATAGATGCTGCCAGGCCCACTGGGTGTTCCAGAATTTTCCGTAGTTAGTTTCTATAGTTTTTTTTCTTGACTTTGATAGAATTTTAATTCTTTGGAAATACGGCAGTTCCTGCAAAATGCTCAATGTATTCCTGGGAGTCACAATCAGGTTTAATATCATTGGCGTATCCAGTGAAATGTGTGGTTTTGCAGCAGTAGGATAGTGCAATACATGATTTAAAAAAACTACAAATTGCAATAAGAGGATATATAATTCAATAAGTAGGGCAAAAAGAGAAGTAGTGGGTAGTGTTCATTCAGAAATCCTGAAGGTGGGGGGAGAAGATGTTCCTGAAACATTGAGCATGTGTCTTCAGGCTCCTGTATCTCCTCCTTGATGGTGGCAATGAGAAGAGGGCACGTTCTGGGTGATGGAGGCATCATCTTTTGAATGTGTCCTCGATGGGTTGGGGAGGCTAGTGCCTGTGGTGGAGCAGGCTAAAATTACAAATAAATTATAAGGTGCAAGGACAACATTTTATGAAAATATGTGTGTCGATATTACACTTTAGTGCACAGTGAATGCTCCCTCCCTTCCTATTTTGTAATTTCCTTTGTGAAGTTTTTTAGCCCATTGTGACCACTCCTGATTGTTGAAGAGAATCCTAAGTAGTCCCATTGCCCTGTGCTCTCCTGATAGCCTTGTGTCAATCCCAAACCAATCCCACTGCCCCACTCTCTCCCAACAGTCCTGTATCAATCCCAAACCAATCCCATTGCCCCACTCTCTCCCAACAGTCTTGTGTCAATCCCAAACCAATCCCACTGCCTTGTGTTCTCCCAACAACTCTGGATCAGTCCTACACTAATCCCACTGTCCCACTCTCTCCCCGCAGTCCTGTGTCAATCCCCAAACTAATCCCACATTCCCAGTCTCTCCCCACAGTCCTGTATCAGTCCCCAGACTAATCCCACTGTCCCACTCTCTCCTCACAGTCCTGTATCAATCCCAAACTAATCCCACTGTCCCACTCTCTCCCCACAGTCCTGTATCAGTTCCCAAACTAATCCCACTCTCCACTGTATGCTCACAGTCCTGTGTCAGTTCAACACGATTTCATCTGCACAATTTCCTCTCCAGAGTCTTTGATCTTTCAATTATTATCTAATTTCCATTTTGCTGCTGACTACTCCCTGCACAACACAGTACATGCACGAGTAACCGCTTCTGCATTCAATGACCCTGAGTCTCCCCTTCATAATTTCTGTGGTTTCACACGACTGGCTCACTTGCACGTTCCCTGACCAATGCCCTTTTCATACACTTTTCTCTGGAACAGGTTTTTAAGCTGAGAAAGATCATTTCTCTACACAGCATCGTCTTGAGCCTCCTTTCAGTACTGAGTTGTTTGATTGCTATCCATTCAGTGTCACCTACACTTGAGCTGTCCTGAAATACTAACACTGTTCACTGTGGCCTGTCCAGATCATCTGTGTCCAAATGGCCAGGGGCGTTGATATAGTGAGGATAGGTTGAGAAAACGAGGGCTTATCTCTTTGGGAAGGGAGAATGAGAGGTGACTTGATAGAGGTGTATAAGATGACAAGAGGCATTGATAAGGTGGACAGCCAGAGGCTTTTTCCCAGGGTTCATATGAGGGGGCATAATAATAATATGATTAGGGGAATGACGGAGGCAAGCTCCTTAAGTGAGAGTAGTGGGTGCGTGGAGTCTCTTCAATAACCCTAATATATCTGCCCCTACCACCATGCTGGCAGTGCATTTCACACACCCACCTCTCTGTGTACTTCTGACATTTGCCTTGTACTTTCCTCCAATCCCCTTCATATTGTGTCCTTTGTATTTGCCTTTCCTGCACTGTCCACTTGATCTATGCCCCTTTACCACCTTGTACACCTCTATAAAGTCTCCACTCATCCTCCCTCACTCCAAAGAGAAAACCGCTAGTTCGCTCCACCTATCCTCATAAGACACACTCTCTAATCCAGGCGGCATCCTGGTAAATCTCCTCTACACCCTCTCTACAGCTTCCACATCCTTTCCATAATGAGGTGACCAGAACGGAACACGACACTCCCAAGTGTGGTCGACCAGAGTTTCATAGAGCTGCAACATGCCCTTTTCTCACTGTTACCATCAGGTAGGAGGTGCAGAAGCCTGAAGGCACTCACTCAGCGATTCAGGGACAGCTTCTTCCCCTCTGCCATCCAATTCCTAACTGGACTTTGAAGCTTTGGACACCACCTCACTTTTTTAATATACAATATTTCTGTTTTTGCACATTTTTAAAATAATCTATTCAATATATGTAATTGATTTACTTGTTTATTTATTGTTATGTTTCATTTATTTTCTCCCCCTCTCTCTGCTATATTATACATTGCATTGAGCTGCTGCTGCTGGGAAGTTAGCAAATTTCACGTCACATGCCGGTGATAATAAACCTGATTCTGATTACCTCAGGGACCTTGAACTCAATCTTCTGTTTAATGAAGGCCAACACACCATATGGCTTCTTAACCACCCGGTCAACTTGTGTGGCGACTTTGAGGGACCAGTGGATGTGGATCCCGAGCTCCCTCTGTTCCTCCACGCTGCTAAGAATCCTCTCATTAACTCTGTACTCTGCCTTCAAGAGAATCCCATCACATATTTCCATACTGAACTCTACATCCTGTCAATGTCCTGTTGTAACCTCATCTGTATGCAGACTTTTTATTCAGAGATACATCGTGGGACAGGCCTTTTCCAGCCCAATGACCCACACTGCCCAGCATCCCCTTATTAGCCCCAGCCTCATCACAGGACAATTTACATTTCATTTTAAAATCTTTTTATTAATATAATCTTCTACAGCTATAAAATTATTCAGCAAATTAGAATATATATAATTAATAAAGCTGAAAAAAAAATATGCTAATGAAAAAAAATTTATAAAAGAAAAAAAGGGAAAAACAGAACCCCAGCTAACTTAAAAAAAACCCCACTAACTATCAAACAAAGAGGGGAAAAAACCCATCAGGAACCAACTCCCAGAGAGATACATCTTACAATTATATATATATATATATATATATATATGAAAAAGAAAACACAGGACAATTTACAATGACCAATTAACCTGCTAACCGGTAAGTCTTTGCAATGTGGGAGGAAACCGATGTATCTGGAGGAAATCCACGTGGTTGACAAGGCGAGTGTACTAATTCCTTACAGACAGAGCCACAGTTTAACTCTGAGCTCTGACGTCCTCGGCTGAATTAGTGTCACTCTAACTGCTGTGCAAATGTGGCCCCGTAATTCCGCATGCGTTAAGCACTTCCCGGCAACTGCTGGATCTGTGACAGCATTGTGCGTTTCACTCGAGTAGGGATTACTCACTATGTAACAGCGAGTAGTCAGTTTATTCCCCGGGCAAGAATTAGTCACTGTGTAACTGTATAGTCAGACTCTCTCCACGTTGGGGATTACTCGTGTAAGAAGACGGAGTTACTGTTTATTCTGCAGGTCTGTACCGCTTCAGAATCAGGATCATGTTGAATGTCACTGGCATATGTCATGAAATTTGTTGTTTTGCTGCAGCGGTACAGTGCAATACTGAACTTAAAAACTTCCAATTGCAATAAGTAGATATAAAAATAAATTAAATATGTTCTGCAAAAGAGAGAGGAAAATACTGGGAAACTGTCCATTCAGAAATCTGATGATGGCAGGGAAGAAGCTGAAGCAGTGAGTGGGTGTCTTCAGGCTCCTTGATGAAGAGGATATGTCCTAAGTGATGGGGGTCCTTAATGATGGATGCCACCTTTTTGAGTCATCACCTTTTGACGATGTCGTGGACGCTGGGGAGGCTGGTGCCCATGATGGAGCTGGCTGAGTTTACAACTTTCTGAAGCTGTGCAGTGGCCCCTCCATACCAGACAGTGATGCAATCAGTTAGAATGCTCTCCATGTACATCTGTAGAAAGTTGCAAGAGTCCTTAGTGACCTAACAAATCTCCTCAAACTTCTGATGAGATGCAGCCTCTGTCATGTCTTCTTGGTAATTGCATCAATATGTTGGGACCAGGAGAGATCCTCAGAGATGTTGACACCCAGGCACTTGAAACTAATCACTCTTTCCACTGCTAATCCATTGATTGAGAATCAGGAAATGTGTGTTGTGTCAAATTCCAGCCATCTTCTGGAATCACACCAACTTGTGCATTCATTTTTCCAAGATTGGTAACTCCTCACGCTTCCCTCTTCTTTCTTTTTTCATTGTCCATTCTGACTCCCCTCTTACCCCTTCTCTTCTCCTCACCTGCTCATCACCTCCCTCTGGTTCAACTCCTTCTCTTTCTCCCATGGTCCACTCTCCTCTCCTATCAGATTCCTCCTTCTGCAGCTGTATACCTCTTCCACTTATCACCCGCCAGCTTCTTACTTCATCTCCCCTCACCTGTCCTTACCTGTCACCAGCCAGCTCGTACTCCTCCCATCCCCACCTTCTTACTCTCGCTTCTTTATACTTTATACTTTATTGTCGCTAAACAATTGACACTAGAACGTATAATCATCACAGCGATATTTGATTCTGTGCTTCCTGCTCCATGGATTATAAATATTAAATATTGAAAATATTAAAAATTAGCAAATATTAAAAATTTAAAGTTATAAATCATAAATAGAAAATAGAAAAATGGAAAGTGAGGTAGTGCAAAAAAATCGAGAGGCAGGTCCGGATATTTGGAGGGTGCAGCCCAGATCCAGGTCAGGATCCGTTCAGCAGTCTTATCACAGTTGGAAAGAAGCTGTTCCCAAATCTGGCCGTACGAGTCTTCAAGCTCCTGAGCCTTCTCCCGGAGGGAAGAGGGATGAAAAGTGTGTTGGCTGGGTGGGTCGTGTCCTTGATTATCCTGGCAGCACTGCTCCGACAGCGTGTGGTATAAAGTGAGTCCATGGATGGAAGATTGGTTTCTGTGATGTGCTGAGCCGTGTTCACGATCTTCCGCAGCTTCATTCGGTCTTGGACAGGACAACTTCCATACCAGGTTGTGATGCACCCTAGAAGAATGCTTTCTACGGTGCATCTATAAAAATATTAGTGAGGGTTTTAGGGGACAGGTCAAATTTCTCCAGTTTTCTCAGGAAGTAAAGGTGCTGGTGTCTCCCTCTTCCTTTCCAGTCCTTACATTTTCAGTCAGAAACGCCAACTATTCACTCTTTTTCACAGATGCTGCCTGACCTGCTGAGTTCCTCCAGCATTTTGGGTGCGTTGCCCTGGACTTCCAGCATCTGCAGAATCCCTTGAGTTCAGAAGTGTAGCCTTGCTCAGCTTGTGTTTGTTGGTTCCATTGCATCAAGAGAAGTTTCTTTCCATGTTTGTTTCCATTTCCTCTGCTCCCTCCCTGGAAAATAGAAGAATGGGAGGGGGGAATCTCATTGAAACCTTTTGAATATTGAAAGGCCTAGAGAGAGTGGATATGGTGACAAAGTTTCCTAGAGTGGGAGAGTCTAGGACCAGAGGGCAGAGGCTTAGAATAGAAGGACATCCCTTTTGAACAGAGATGAGGAGAACGTTTTTTAGCCAGAGGATGGTGAATCTGTGGGATTAGTTGTCACAGACAACTGTGGAGGCCAAGTCATTGGGTGTATTTAAATTATAAGACATAAGAGGAGAATGAGGCCGTTTGGCCCATCGAGTCCACTGGCATTCCATCATGGTTGACTTATTATCCTTCTCCACCCCATCTTCCTGCCTTCTCCCTATAATTTTTGATACTTTGACTAAGCAAGAACAAATCATCTTCAGCTTTAAATATACCCAATGATATGGCCTCCACAGCCGTATACAGATTCACCACCCTCTGGCAAAAGAAATTCCTCTTCATCTCTGTTCTAAACAGATGTCCTTCTATTCTGATGTGGTTTCCTCTGGCCCCAGACTCCCCTGCTATAGGAAACATATTCTCCACATCCACTCTTTGATAGGTTTCAATGAAACCCTCTAATTCTAGTGAGTACAGGCCCAGAACCATCAAACACTCCTCATACATTAACCCTGTTGTTCCCAGAATCATTCTTGTGAACCTACTCGGGGCCTCTCCCCCAGCACATCCTTTCTTGGATAAGGGGCCCAAAACTGCTCACAATACACCAAGTGCAATCTGACCAATGCCTTCTAAAGCCTCAGCATTACATCCTTGTTTTTATATTCTAGTCCTCTCAAGATGAATGCGAACATTGCATTTGCCTTCCTCACCCACTCAACCTGCAAGTTAACCTTCTGGGGAATCCTGCACAAGGGTTTTGCACCTCTGATTTTCGAATTTTCTCCTCATTTAGAAAATAGTCTCTGCCTGTATTCCTTCTACCAAAGTGCATGACCATACACTTTCCCACACTGTATTCCATCTGCCACTTCTTTACCCATTCTCCCGCCCTGTTTTAATTCCCTCTGCAGGCACACTGCTTCCTGAACACCAGCTGCCCCTCCACCTATTCTGGTATCATCTGCAAACTTGACCACAAAGGCATCAATATTATAATCCAAATTATTGACATACAATGTGAAAAGAGGTGGTCCAACACCGACCCCTGTGAAAACCACTTGTCACCAGCAGATTGTAAAGTGTAGGTTGACAGGTTCTTGCTTAGTAACAGTGTCAAAGGTTTTGGGGGGAAGGCAGGAGAATGGGGTTGAAATTGAAACTAAATCCACCATGGTGGAATGATAGAGCGGGCTTGATGGGCAGAATGGCTTAAATCTGCTCCTATGTCTTTTGGTTTTATTAAGACTGACAAAACAATGAATGTGCAAAAGAAGACAAACAGCAACTCTACAAATCATACTGATATCATGAGATGTAGAGTCCTTGAAAGTGAGTCTGTAAATTGTGGAATCTGTTTGGAGTTGAGGTGAGTGAAGTTATCCTCACAGGTTCAGGAGACAGGTGGTTGAGGGGTAATAACTGTCCCTGAACCTGGTGGTGTGGGACCTGATGGCTGAGGGGTAATAACTGTTCCTGAACCTGGTGGTGTGGGACCTGATGGTTGAGGGGTAATAACTGTTCCTGAACCTGGTGATATGGGACCTGATGGTTGAGGGGTAATAACTGTTCCTGAGCGTGGTGGTGTGGGTCCTGATGGTTGAGGGGTAATAACTGTTCCTGAACCTGGTGGTGTGGGACCTAAAGCTTCTGTACCTTCTTCCTAAGGCAGCAGTGAGAAGAGAGCATAGCTTGCATAGTGGGGGTCCTCGATGACAGATGCTTTTTCTCTTGTGGCAGCTCTCCATGTAGATGTGATCAGTGGTGGGGAGGACGTTTCCTGTGATGGACTATGCTGTATCCGTTACTTTTTGTGGGCTTTTCCATTCTTGAGCATTGGTGTTTCTGTATCAGGCTGTGATACACCCAGTTATGATACTCTCTACTGTTCATCTATAGAAGTTTGTCAGAATTTTAGGTGACATACCAGACCTATGTAAACTCAAGAAAGCAGAGGTGTTGTTCCTTTTTTTTGTGATGGCACTTTGGGCTGGTCACTCTGGAATGAAAATGCCGAGGAATTTAAATTGCTGACCCTCTCAATCTCCAATCCCCCTGATGAGGACTGGTTCATAGACTATCTGGTTTCCTCCTCCTGTGGTCAATAATCAGCTCCTTGGTCTGGCTGACTTTGAGTAAGAAGTTGCCAATGTGACATAACTCAGCCTGGTTTTCAGTCTCCCTCCCGTATGCTGATTTGTCACTGCGTTTCATTTGGCTACCAACAGCGGTGTCATCAGCAAACTTAAATATGGTGTCGGAGCTGTGCTTTGCTGCAGAGTCACAGATATAAAGTGATTAGAGCACGGGGCTCAGAAAGTCAGGCAGCATCAGAGGAAAGAGGAAGAATCAGAATCCGAATCCGGTTTAATATTACCGGCATATGTAGTGAAATTTGTTGTTTTGTGGCAACTACATTGCAATACATAATAATATAACTATTAAAGAAAGAAGCTGCAGAAGATCGTGAACACGGCGCAGCACATCACACAAACCAATCTTCCGTCCTTGGACTCACTTTACACCGCACGCTGTCGGAGCAGTGCTGCCAGGATAATCAAGGACACGACCCACCCAGCCAACACACTTTTCATTCCTCTTCCCTCCGGGAGAAGGTTCAGGAGCTTGAAGACTCATACGGTCAGATTTGGGAACAACTTCTTTCCAACTGTGATAAGACTGCTGAACGGATCCTGACCCGGATCTGGGCCGTACCCTCCAAATATCCCGACCTGCCTCTCGGTTTTTTTGCACTACCTCACTTCCCATTTTTCTATTTTCTATTTATGATTTATAGTTTAAATTTTTAATATTTACTAATTTTAACTATTTTTAATATTTAATATTTGTAATCCAGGGAGTGTGAAGTGCAGAATCAAATATCGCTGTGATGATTGTACGTTCTAGTACCAATTGTTTGCCGACAATGAAGTATAAAGTAGAAATGACAATTTTATTTATATAGTGCAAAAAGAGAAAAAAATGTAAAAATAGTGAGATGAGAAAATCTGCAGCCGCTGGAAATCCAAGCAACGTGCACGAAATGCTGGAGGAGCTCAGCAGGCCAGGCAGCATCTGTGAGGAAGAGTAAACTGTCTTCTCCGAGACCCTTCATCAGGACTGGAAAAAATAATGAGTCGTCAGAGAAAGATGGCGCAGGGAGGTGAGGAGGAGGTATAAGGTGGCAGGTAGTAGGTGAAACTGGGCAAAGGAGGGGTGACGTAAAGAGCTGGGAAGCTGATTGGTGAAAAAGAGTCAGGGCTGGAGAGAGGACGTCTGAAAGGACAGGCCAGAAGACCCTGGAAGGAAGGGAAGGGGGAGCTGATGGGCCGGTAAGGAGATAGGGTGAGAGAGGGAAGCAGGAAAGGGGGATGGTGAAGTGAAGGGCAATTACAAGAAGTTCGAGAAATCGATGTTCATGCTACCAGGTTGGAGGCTACTCAAACAGAACATAAGCAGTCCCTCCTCCAACCTGAGTGTGGTCTCATTCTGGCAGTAGAGGAGGCCATGGATAGACATATCGGAATGGGAATGGGAAGTGGAATTAAAATTGGTAGACACTGGGAGATCCCACTTTTTCTGGCATAGATCCACAGTGAAGTGGTCTCCCAGTCTAAGTTGGGTCTCACCGATATACAAAAGGCCATACCAGCAGTACCAACCACAGTAAATGACCCCAACAGATCACAGGTGAAGTGTTGCCTCACCTTGAAAAACTGTTTGGGTCCCTGAATGGTAGTGAGGGAGGAGGTGTAGGGGCAGGTATTACACTTGTTCCACTTGCAAGGATAGTTTCCAGGAAGGAGGTCAGTTAGGCGGGATGAATGGACAAGGGAGTTGCGTAGGGAGCGATCCCTGCAGAAAGTAGGTGGGGGCTGGAGAATATATGCTTGATAGGTGGGATCCTGTTGAGAGATGGTGGAAGTTGCAGAGAAAAAAATAATGAGGCAGTGTTCATGGTTCATTGCCCGTTGAGAAATCTGATGGCGGAGAGGTAGAAGCTGTTCCTGAAACATTGAATGTGTACCTCCTCCTTGATGGTAACGATGAGAAGAGGGCACGTCTTGGGAATTGGGGGTCCTTAATGATGGATGCTGACTTTTTGAGGCATCGCCTTTTGAGGACAAAGGGGTTGACAAGCCTGTGTGGTGACTGACACCCCAATGCTCCCCATCATGCTGCTTGGCTTGCTAAAGATTTCCAGCATTGCAGTTTCACAAGGTTATAAAAAGAGTCTGTGCAGTACTAGAAATCTAAAATAATAGGCAGACAGTGCTGGAGCAGGATGTCGAGGAGGGAGTGTCAAAAGTAAAAGAAAGTATGACCTTGGAGTAGGTTAAAGGGTTAGCATAAGATGGACTGAATGGCCTGTATTGTGCTGTAGTTTTCAATGTTCTGTGTGCTCGGGTTAGAGGGCATGGCCTTGGAGGATAGGCTGAGCAAACTGATGTGTTCTCTTTGGAGCGAAGGAGGATGAGAGGTGTCTTGAAATAGTGTATAAGATGCTGAGAGACTCCAATCGAGAAGACAGCCAGAGACTTTTTCTCAGGGTGGAACTGGCTAATAGGAGCGGGCATAATTTTAAGGTGATTGGAGGAGAATATCGAGCGGGTGTCAGAGGTAAGTTTTTTGCACAGAGCATGGTGGGTGCATTGAAGCCCCTGTCAGTGGTGGTGGTTGAAGCACGTATATTAGGGACATTTTAGACTCTTGGATTGGCATGTGGATGAGAGGAAAATGGAGCTATGTGGGAAGGAAGTGTTAGGCTGATCTTGGAGTAGGTTACATTGTGGGCTGAAGGGCCTGTACTGTGCTGTTTGGGCTCGGGCCCTCCCACTTCGATTCAGTCATTATATGCCACGCCACAAACGTCCTTCACCTTTGAGGCTTTGGCTCATACCGCCAGGTCACGCAGGCAGTTCGGAAACTGAACTCCAAAAGGGAAGTACAGGCTCTGGGTCTGTTTGACTCAGCACCATTGCAGAGGGAGATTGTTTGCTTAGCATGTTACCAGAATCAGAAATTGGTTTAATATCACTGGCATATGTCACAAACCTGTTGTTTTGAGGCAACAGTACAGTGCAATACGTAACAATAAAATCTACAACTTACAAGTAAAGAAACAGTATATAAAAGTTAAAGAAGTAATGCAAAAAGAGAGGAAAATATAAAATATTGAGATAATGTTCATGGGTTCATTGTCTATTCAGAAATCTGATGTTGGAGGGCAAGAAGCTGATCCTGAAATATTAAGTGTGTGCCTTCAGGCTCCTGTACCTCTTCGTTGATGGTAGAAATGAGAAGGGGGCATGTCCTGGATGATAGGGTTCTTAATGATGGATGTTGTGTGTCTGTGCAGGCTCTGAAGGCAAGATACAAGAGATTCGGCAGTTGCTGGAAATCCAGAGTCACACACACAAGATGCTGCAGGGACTCAGCAGGTCAGGCAGCGTCTATGGAGAGAGCTGGGCAGTTGATGTTTCCCATCGAGACCGTTCATCTGATCTCCACTCTTTCAGTCCAGATGAAGGGTTACATTGACAGTCCACTTCTCAGAGACGCTGCCTGACCCACAGAGTTTCTCAAGGAGTTTGTTGTTGATCTAATTACTTGTAGCTCTGATAATCCAGAAGCCCCATGCGACTAACCTCTGTGAGGATAATGTCAAGTCAATTAATTAAAAGATGTGGAATGAATTGCTTGAGCTGCACACACAAAGTGCTAGGGCAACTCGGAAAGTCAGGCAGCATCCATGGAGGGGTTAGCGTGATGCTATTGCAGGTCAGGGCATCGGAATTTGGAGATTAATTCTGGCGTCCTCTGTAAGAAGTTTGTATGTCTTTCCTCCCGCATTCCAAAGATGTACTAGTTAGTGGGTTAATTGGTCATTGTACATTGTCCTGTGATTAGGCTAGGGTTAAATCAGTGGGCACGTGGCCAAGTGGTTAAGGCATTGGATTAGCGACCTGAAGGTCGTGAGTTCGAGCCCCAGCCGAGGCAGCGTGTTGTGTCCTTGAGCAAGGCACGTAACCGCACATTGCTCTGCAACGACGCTGGTGCCAAGCTGTATCGGTCCTTGCCCTTCCCTTGGACAACATCGGTGTCGTGGAGAGGGGAGACTTGCAGCAATGGCAACTGCCGGTCTTCCATACAACCTTGCCCAGGCCTGCGCCCTGGAGAGTGAAGACTTTCCAGGCGCAGATCCATGGTCTCGCAAGTCTAATGGATACCTTTAATTAAATCAGGATTTGGTGGACAATGCAGCTCGTTGGGCTGGAAGGGCACTGTATCTCAAAATCAAATAAACAGTTAGTTTTTCATCCAAGTACCTTCATCAGGCTCCTTCCCCCTGTATCCAGATGAAGGGTGTCTATCTGAGACATCACTTGTCCATTCTCCTCCATAGATGCTGCCTGACTTGCTGAGCCTTTCCAATGCTGTGTGTTCCTCTTGAAGGAAAGATCGCCATTCGCAAATCACTTTTGGAGAGCTGGCAAGGTCCTTGCCTGTCAGAGGGGCTGTTGGGTTCTTTGTCATTATGTGCCACGGGCAATCATAGTTTTATGATCATGATTGTTCTTGGCAATTTTTTCCTACAGAAGTAGTTTGCCATTGCCTCCTCCTGTGCAGTGTCCTCCTTTGGTAGAGATGTGTCTCCACCCCATCACCCTACACCTCCTTTGGTGGAGACGTATTTTCACCCTGGCACCCTACTCTTGGATTAGACTGTACAATTGTTATTTTCTTTGCAGTTTAACAATGAATTACTGACTTATATTTTATACAACCACTTATATACATGTAACTGTTTGGTATGTCTCCCAAGTGGTCACGGTATGTATATGTAGTTGTTCAATGTGCCCCCTAGTTGTTACAGTTCTTTGTATTATTCTGGAAGCTTCTTGATTTCACATTATATGAATAAGGCTATCTGATTGGTGAACTCTTATTTATATGTTTGAACTGAATGTGTCTCTCATCTGTGGGGTATAAGGAGGGCCATGCGCATTGGCTCACCACCTTTATTCTTTTTCCTTCATGTTCTCAGACCCCTGCCACTTTTAAACTCCGATCTCTTTGTTCTAAGAGTACATAGTCATAGAAGAGTACAGCACAGAAACAGGCCCTTTGGCCCATCTAGTCCATGCTGAACCATTTAAACTTCCTATTCGCAGCGACCTGCATGCCCTGCTATCCTTGTACCTATCCAAATGTCTCTTAAAGATTGAAAACAAGCTCCCGTGCACCAATTGTGCTGGCAGCTCATGCCACAGTCTCACCACCCACTGAGTGAAGACATTTCCCGTTATGTTCCCCTTAAAGTTTGCACCTTTCACCCTTAATAAAATGATCATGAAGCAACAAGGTTCTTTCCTGGTCTCCGAAAGAACTTGCATCAGAAACATGAGAATCTAGCAGGGGCCCACACCACCCATGAACAGTGCTCACCAGGCAGCGCTGGTCTCCGATGTTCTGGAACCAGTGGGTCAAAGTTAAAATGGAGTTTATTGCCATCTGCCAAAGTACATGTATGCACGGGGGCAGTGAAAAATGTCCTTGGTCATAACCTCAGGGGCTGTCCGTGTGGAGTTTGCATGTTCTCCCTGTGACCACCCCCCCCGGGTAAATTGGTTTATAATTGTTAATCAGAGGTGCAGAGGGGCTTGGATGTCTTCATGCATGAGTCTCTAAAGGTTCATTTTCAGGCTGAGTCAGTGGTAAGGAAGGCATATGCGATGTTAGCATTTGAGGACTGGAATATAAAAGGCTGTAATGCTGAGGGTTTATGAGGCATTGGTCAGACTGCACTTGGAGTTTATGTGAGCGGTTTTGGGCCCCATATCTCAGAAATGATATGTTGTCATTGGAGGGAGTCCAGAGGAGATTCACAAGAATGATTCTGGGAATGGAAAAGTTAACGTATGAGGAGCGTTTGATGGCTCTGGATTTATACTCATTGAAACCTATTGAACATTGAAAGTCCTCGATAGAATGGATGTGTTGAGGGGAGTATAAGACCAGAGGGCACAGCCTCTGAATAGAGTGACATCATCTCAGGACAGAGGTGAGGAGGAATTTCTTCAGCCAGTGGGTGGGGAGTCTGTTGAATACATTGCCACAGACAGCTGTAGTGGCCAAGTCATTGGGTATATTTAAATCAGAGACTGACAGGTTCTTGATTAGTCAGGGTGTCGAGGGTCATGGGGAGAAGGCAAGAGAGTGGGTTTGAGGGGAACATCACCCTGATGGAATGGCGAAACAGACTCAATGGGCTGAGTGGCCTAATTGTGCACCTATCTCTTATGGTCTTATGGTCTCATCTCACAGGGCAGTGTATCTAGCATCTCTCTTTAGGTTAAAGGGCCTATGGAGCCCGTGAGAAATATTGGGAAGTGAATGGGTCGGTCTTTGGTTTTGCTGGGATCATATTGGATCAGGTCCAGTTGACTCGCCCGAACAAGAAAAGTGTCCTTGTGTGGAGTTGGGAATGAATTCGGCCAGTCTTCACACCCCGTCACTGCATGCTTTGTGATTCATCGTCCCGCTGGGATCTCTGCTCTGACTGCTTCCTGCCCTGCTTTAAAGGGGCAGACGGAGAGGCAGGACAGAGAGAGAAAATGACACAGATTTGGACTTTGGCCGTTGTTTAGTGGCCTTTGAGACACACTGGGGCATGCATATGTCTGCACATGGCCATTGAGGTCTTTGTCTGTTTTCAGGTCTCAAAAGTCATAGTGTGCGTACGCAGGTACATGGGCTTGTCTGTGTGTGTCTGAGGTATTTGGATGCTTGTATGTGGGTGAATGTATGCATGGGTACATGTGTGTTTGTACTTGAGAATCTTCATGTATGGGTTAGTGTGTGTGTGTCTTTGTGCGAGTGCATGCAGAGGTTATTGTGTGTATGTGTGTGCGTGTATTGATGTGAGAGTTATTGTGTGTGTGTGTTTGTGTGTGTGTGCATGCACAGGTCTGTCAGGGTGTGTATATGTGCAGGTGTATAGAATCACATAGCCAGACCCTGCTCACCACCAATGCCCCTTTCTGCATTCAGCCGCCTGTGATGCAGACCACCGCAGGTCCTGCAATGCTTGGCACAAGCCCTGACACGTGTGCAGTGTTTTCCGTGCCGCTGTTCTTTGTGCAATGACGATAATACATCCTTGGCAGCATCTAGCATGTTTCTCCAATTGTATACCCTCAGGGAGCTGAAGGTGGAAACTTGTACCTTGCTTGTCTGACTGCAGAAATGGTTTGTCAGTAAATTCAAGAAGAAGAGAAGCTGGCACATTGTTGAAGTGCAGACTGAGGTGTTAATGTACTGCATGATAACAGGCCATTCTGGCCCAATGAGTCTGCAAGCCTGATTACACCCATGTGACTAATTATCCTATTAACCCAGGAGAGCTTCATTCTCAAGGCTGTTGGTATGGTCAATGATCCCTCCCACCCGTCCCACAATCACTCTGTTTGTATTTTCTGGCGACAGAAAACTTGTGCAGGAGTTTTCCCACCGCTCTCTGTATGTTCTCCCTGTTACAGTGTGGGTTTCCTCCACGTGCTCTGGTTTCCTCTCACTGTCCAAAGATGTACAGTTAGGAAGTTGATTGGTCATTGTAAACTGTCCCATGATTAGGCGGGGGTTAAATGGGGGGCTGCTGGGTGGTGCGGCTCGTTGGGCCTGTTCCACGCTGTAGCTCAATAAATAAATAACTTTTTTAAAAATGGGAAAGCTCCTCTCTCTCTCTCTCTCTCTCTCTCAACCTTCGAATTCCAGATCCAATGGTACGAGTAGTCTTTCTTGGTTGCAGTGGATGACCATGACTTTATTTGTGCCTTGTCACTCCCAACGGAGCGTTACAGAACCACCTTCCTGGCCGTTGGATCTCACTGTAGATCTCATTCGTCCAGCCTGCCCGTGCTGACTTCACACGCTAGGACAAGCATGTCCCTATCTCACAGGGGTATGAGGCCCGCCAGCTGCCCTCACCGGGTTAAGCCTGCCTGTCGAAACCGTGTACTGGGGGTGTGGCCGCTGTCGCATGCAAACGGCTGCTTGGAGCCACAGGTGAGAGCTGAGTGTCCGGTGGGTACCGAAGGTGAATGAGGAGCTAATGCCCCCCAGTCACCCCATAATTCCAAGGCGCTGTAATCGTGTTGTGCGAACCGCAATGCTACCATTGTTAGTGAGGCTATACCAGGGGGGCTGCATTCTTCATTTTGTCCTTGCTGCTGGTGATCTGAGGAACACACTAGTTTCTGATCAGCAGAGACTGCATCGCTGACAGACCCAAGTTCAGTTAAAATAAACTTTCATTATCCAAGTACGTACACTTAGTGGTCACTTTATTGTACCTAATATCGTGGTCACTGAGTGTATGTTCATGGTTTTCTGCTGCTGTAACCCGTCCATTTCAAGGTTCGATGTGTTGTGCGTTCAGAGATGCTCTTCTGCACGCCACTGTGTAATGTGTGGTTATTGAGTTACTGTGAGCTTGAACTAGTCTGGCCATTCTCCTCTGACCTCTCTCGTTAGCAAGGTGTTTTTGCCCTTAGAACTGCTGCTCGCTGGATGTTTTTGCAACTGCTTGGAGTTTCACTTCCTTGGTGTTCCAAGAGGAGTGAAAACTCTGCTTGGTCACTACCCGTCTGTGCAGAATGCACCCATGCATCCCCACGAGACATGTTGACCAAAGAAAGGGCAGGGAAATGGTGTGCAGTTCTGCTCAAGCAATTAGCTTAACAGTGCTAGTGATCAGCGATTAGCGATCCGGCTGCAATTCCTGCCGCTGTCGATAAGGAGTGTGTACATTGTCCCATGATCGTGTGGGTTTCCTCCAGGTGCTCCAGTTTCCTCCCAAAGTCCTGAGGTGTACAGGTTAGGGGTTGTGAGTCGCAGGCGTGCTACGTTGGCACCAGAGAGCGGTGGCATTTGCAGACTGCCCAACTCCATGCTCACTGATTTGATTCGATGCAAATGATGCATTTCACCGTAGGTTTTGAGTACACATGACAAGTAAAACTAATCTTTATAATCTTTAATTTTTAAAGGAAAGGATTGTGTACAGATCTCATCAGCCTGTTTTTAGGAAACGTCATTAAGCTAGAAAACATCCGAACTAGATTTATTTTATTTAGAGATACAACATCGAACAGTCCCATCCGATCGTTTGATCCGTGGTGCTCAGAAACCCACTGATTTAACCCTTGCCAATTTATAATGACCAATTAACCTCCTAACTGGTCCGTCCTTGGGCCGCGGGAGGGAGCCAGAGCACCCGGAGGAAACCCATGTGCCCACGGGAAGGAACATGCAAACTTGCTTACAGAAGGCACCGGAATTGAACTCCAAACTCTCTCGTCTCGAGCTGTAATTACTATTTTGGCCCTATGGATGTTGTCAGGACTCAGGGACTGAGTTATGGTAAGAGATTGGGAAGGCCAGGACTTTATTCCTTGGAATATAGGAAAATGAGAGGTGACGTTGTAGAGGTCTTAGAAATTTGCATAGATTTGCCATGTCATCAAAGGCTTTGACAAGCACAGTGGCGAGTATGCTGACAGGTTGTGTCCCGGCCTGGCATGGAAGCACCAATGCCCAGGAATGGAAAAGCCTACAGGAAGTGGTGGATATGGCTCAGATCATCACAAACAACACCCTCCCCACCACTGAGAACATCGACACGGAGCGCTGTCACAAGAAAACAGCATCCATCACCAAAGACCCCCACTGTCCAGGCTGTGCTCTCCTCTCTCTGCTGCCATCAGGAGGGAGGTACAGGAGCCTCAGGTTCCACAACACCAGGTTCAGGAAGGAGGTACAGGAGCCTCTGGTCCCACACCACCAGGTTCAGGAACAGTTATTACCCCTCAATCATCAGGTCCCACACCACCAGGTTCAGGAACAGTTATTATCCCTCAACCATCAGGTCCCACACCACCAGGTTCAGGAACAGTTATTACCCCTCAATCATCAGGTCCCACACCACCAGGTTCAGGAACAGTTATTATCCCTCAACCATCAGGTCCCACACCACCAGGTTCAGGAACAGTTATTACCCCTCGACCATCAGGTCCCACACCACCAGGTTCAGGAACAGTTATTACCCCTCAATCATCAGGTCCCACACCACCAGGTTCAGGAACAGTTATTACCCCTCAACCATCAGGACCCACACCACCAGGTTCAGGAACAGTTATTATCCCTCAACCATCAGGTCCCACACCACCAGGTTCAGGAACAGTTATTACCCCTCGACCATCAGGTCCCACACCACCAGGTTCAGGAACAGTTATTACCCCTCAATCATCAGGTCCCACACCACCAGGTTCAGGAACAGTTATTATCCCTCAACCATCAGGTCCCACACCACCAGGTTCAGGAACAGTTATTACCCCTCGACCATCAGGTCCCACACCACCAGGTTCAGGAACAGTTATTACCCCTCAACCATCAGGTCCCACACCACCAGGTTCAAGCATAGTTATCACCCTTCAACCATCAGGACCCACACCACCAGGTTCAGGGACAGTTATTACCCCTCAACCATCAGGTCCCACACCACCAGGTTCTGGAAGGCTTCTTGCCCTTGAACCATTGGGCTGCTGAACCAGTATGGGTAACTGCACTCATCTTAACACTGAACTGATTCCACAACCTCCAGACTCACTTTCAAAGACTCTGCAATTCATATTCTCAGTATTATTTATTTATTTGTATAATTTGTCATCTGATGCACATTGGTTGGTTGCTTGTCCGTCTTTGTTAATGTATAGATTTTTGTAAATTCCATTGTATTTCTCTATTTTTCTCCAAGAATCTGAATTTCAGGGTGGCACATGGTAACATACAACTCCGATTTTTTTTTTTTTTTTTTTTTAACTTTGAGCTTGAAGTTTATAAGACCATGAACACCATGATAGTGTAGCGGTTAGCGAGTTTTGAGGTTATAAATCCATGAACACCACGGTAGTGTAGCGGTTAGGGAGTCGCTATCACAGCTCGGGACATTGCATTTGGAGTTGAATCCTAGTGTCCTGTGTGAGGAGTTTGTACGTCATCCCTGTGGAAAGTCTGTGTTTCCTCTGGGAATTCCGGTCTCTTCCCACAGTCCAGAGACGTACCAATTCACAGGCTAATGGAAGATTGTAAGTTGTCTGGGGTTATATTAGTGTTTTTGGGGGTTGCTGGACATCATGGCTCAGAGGGCCTGAGGGCTCACTCTGCACTGTAGCTCAATAAATTTTTAAAAACTGAAATAAATCAGGTGCATAGATACAATAAATGCTTGCAGTTGTTTTCCCAAGGAAAGTGAACAAGAAAGCAGAGGCCCAACATTTAAGGTGAGAGGGGATAACTTCATAAGGGACCTGCAGGGCAACTTTTTCATCCCGAGGGTGGTGGGTATATGATTCGAGCTGCCAGATGTTGTGGTTGAAGCAGGTACAATTACAATGTTTAAAAGACATTTAGACAGGTAAGCAACACACACAAAGTGCTGGAGGAACTCAGCTGGTCTGTGGAGGGGAATAAACAGTCAATATTTTGGGCCGAGACCCTTGGATATAGAGGGGTATGTGCATTGGTTGCTTAGCGGTTAGTGTGACACTATTACAGCTTGGAGTTGTAATGCTCAGAGTTCAATTCCTGCCATAGTCTCTGAGGAGTTTGTTTGTTCTCCCTTTGAACAGCATCATTTTCTTCTGGGTGATGCGGTGGTTTCAGAGCAGGGGTATGTGAGGCGGAGGCAGCAATTTTGAGAATGTGGTGGGAAAGGTGGGTAAATAGAGCAAATTAGAGAGGTAATGTTCATGGGTTCATGGACCATTCAGAAATCTGATGGCAGAGGGGAAGAAACTGTTTCAGAAACATTGAGTTTGGTTTGTCAGGCTCCTGTACAAAAGGTACCTAATAAAATGGCCACTGAATGTATTTCTGTATGTCCGTGGTCTTCTGCTGTTACGGTCCAGTCACTACAAGGTGCGATGTGTTGTATGTTCAGAGATGCTCTTCTGCACACCACTGTTGTAACGTGTGGTTATTTGAGTACTGTCACATTCCCATCAGCTTGAACCAGTCTGACCATTCTTCTCTGACCTCTGTCATTAACAAGGTGTTTTCACTCACAGAACAGCCGCTCACAGATGTTTTTGTTTGGTTCTCACACCATTCTCTGTAAACTCTGGACACGCTTGTGTGTGAAAATCTCAGGAGAATAGCAGTTTCTGAGATACTCAAACCACCCCATCTGGTACCAACAATCATTCCACAGTCAAAGTCACTTAGATCACATTTCTTCCCCATTCTGATGTTTGCTCTGAACAACAACTGAACCTCTTGGCCATGTCCTCATGCTTTTATGCATTGAGTTGCTGTCACATGATTGGCCGATGAGATATTTGCGTTAAGGAGCAGGTGTACAGGTGCCCCTAATAAAGTGGTCACTGAGCCTATGCTGGTTATTCTTCGTGGCCACTCTCCTGTCAATAAAGGGGCTGAGATTGTATGGGGAGCTTGATGTTATCAACAATTTATCCTGGGATCTTCCTTAGGTGACTAGTTGGCAGAAATGAAGAGTTACCTAATTAATTATGGTCTACTTATCATTTAATGGTCATGCACTTTGGTGGAAGGAATAAAAGTATTGACTGTTTTCTAAACGGGAAACAAATTCAGGAATCAGAGGTGCAAAGGAACTGGGGAGTCTTTGTGCAGCATTCCCTAAAGGTTAACTTGCAGGTTGAGTCAGTGGTGAGGAAGGCAAATACAATGTCAGTCTTCATTTCGAGGGGACTAGAATATAAAGCAAGGATGTAATGCTGAGGCTTTATAAGGCATTGGACAGACTATACTTGGAGTATTGTGAGCAGTTTTTCTCAGAAAGGATGTGCTGGCATTGGAGAGAGTTCAGAGGAGGTTCATGAGAATGATTCCAGGAATGAAAGGGTTGACTTGAGTATTTAATGGCTCTGGGCATCCAAATACCTCAGACACACACAGACAAGCCCATGTACCTACGTACTGACTTTAGAAGAAGGAGGAGGATTTCATTGAGACCAACCGAATACTGATAGGTCTAGGTAGAGTCCTTGTGGAGAGGATGTTTCCTATAAAGGGTGAATCTGGGACCAGAGAGCATAACCTCAGAAGAATGTCCATTTAGAACAGAGATGAGGAGGAATTTCTTTCGCCAGAGTGTGGTGAATCTGTGGAATTCATTGCCACAGATCGCTATGGAAGCCAAGTCATTGGGTATATTTAGAGCAGAGGTGGGTAGGTTCTTGATCAATCTGGGTGTCAAAGGTTACGGGGAGAAGGCGCAAAAAGTTGGCTTGCAGGTCGAACGGGTTATTAAGAAGGCATACGGAATGTTGGCCTTTATTGCTGGAGGGACTGAATTCAAGAGCAGAGAGGTCATGCTGCAAGTATACAGGACACTAGTGAGGCCACTCCTGGAGTACTGCATGCAATTCTGGTCACTATACTTGAGGAAGGATAAACTGGCTTTGGAGGCAGTGCAGAGGAGGTTCACCAGGTTGATTCCAGGGATGAAGGGGTTAACCTATGAGGAGAGATTGAGTAGCCTGGGACTATACTCTCCGGAATTCAGAAGAATGAAAGGGGATCTTATAGAAACATACAAAATTTTGAAAGGGATAGATAAGATAGAAGTAGAAAAGTTGTTTCTATTGGTAGGTGAGACTAGAACTAGGGAACATTGCCTCAAGATTCAGGGGGGAAGATTTAGGCTGAAGATGAGGAGAAACTTTTTCCCAGCTAGTGGTGAGTCTGTGGAATTCTCTGCCCAGGGAAGCAGTTGAGGCTTATTTACTAAATATATTTAAGATACAGTTAGATAGATGTTTATATAGTAGGGGAATTAAAGGTTATGGGGAAAAGGCAGGCAGATGGAGCTGAGTTTACGGACAAATTAGCCATGATCTTATTGAATGGAGGGGCAGGCTCGATGGGGCAGATGGCCTACTCCTGCTCCTGTTTCTTATGTTCTTATGAGTGGGGGTGAGAGGGATAATAAATCAAATGGCCTAATTCTACTTCTATGTCATATGGTCTAAGCAAACAGTGGGTCAGATGACAGCAAAGTCAGCAGGAAAATGAAACTGCTGCAATGGAGATGGGTAGATGTGTGTGAGGGACCGGCTGGTTATTGGAGCCCAGGTTTGAACTCTAGACCATCGAGTGGCTTGCATGGGAGTACAGGAATTGTTGAGGCCCGATGCAGGGTTTCGGCCTGCAACGTCACCCGTTCCTTCTCACCCCACGGATTCTGCTTGACCTGCTGAGTACCCCCACAGATTGTGAGAGTCATTTTATTTTGAGATGGCAAACCCCTCCAGCCCAGCAAGCCTGTGCCCCCACAATTACGGCCACATGACCTACGAACCTGAACACCTCTAGACTGTCGGAGGAAACTGGAGCACCCAGAGGAAAGCCGTGGGGTAACGGAGAACGTACAAGCTCCTTACAGACCGTGGCGGGATTTGAACCTGGGTCGCTGGTGCTGTAACAGCATCACTGCCCTCTGTACCACCCACGTGTGTTACTGCAGCTCCCAGATTCTGCAGTCTCTTTGTGTGTCTGAGTTCAAGCCATAACACTTCTGGAATTTGAAATGAGTCAGTCATTTGGAATTTTAAAAGAATGACCTAATTCACCACAAAATCCTGTTTGTTTTAAAAGCCCACCTGGTTTATTAATTTCTTTCTTGGGGAAGAAATCGGCCCTCCTTGTTGGGTCTGTGCATAACCCTAGTCTCAGAGAGCCTCCTGAACTAGGACAATACCAGAAACACAAAGAGCGTTTGCACTAAGTTGCGTGTTGGCACGTGTGGCCGAGTGCTCGGTTCAGTGTGCCTGGTGTGGAATGTGAGACGGTTTGTGAGGCAATCCTAGAACCTCGGAGATGTGAGGAGCCAACTGGTGTTCAGGTCAACGGAGACTGGGCTTGGGGAAAGAGGGGTTTGAGAATGAGGAGGGGTCAGGGCATCAGTCGTTGTTTGTTCTTCCTATTCCCTCTCCATCTGCCTGTCACCCTCACACCACTCCCACTGGGTCCCCACCTTCCCCATTGTTCCCACCACCTCCCTCACCTGGTTCTATGCTCCACCTGTCTCTCTTACTAAATCCCGCCATCTAGAGCCCTTTATCACCTCCCAGTTTCTGTCAGTATTCTCACTCTCCTCTCCTCCATCTACCTACCACACCCTCCTCACCTGGATCCACCCATCACCTCCCAGCCTCGGTCACTATTCCCACTCTCCCCTCCTCCATCTGCCCATCACCCTCCTCACCTGGATCCACCCATCACCTCCCAGCCTCTGTCACTATTCCCACTCTCCCCTCCTCCATCTGCCCATCACCCTCCTCACCCGGATCCACCCGTCACCTTCCGACTCCTCTCCCTCCATTGCTTCCTCTCCCCTTTTTATTCTGACCATCACCTCTCTTTCAGTCTTGGCCTATCCAGCACCCTCCCCCACCCCTGACCCGCTGAGCTCATACAGCTGCTTGCTCATAGCTCCAGGTTCCAACGTCTGTGTCCCATTGTCTCCGAGCCTGAACCTTTCTGGCTGCCCTTAACCTGCTACGGATTCCGGGAGGGTCATCACCTGGGTCTCCTTCCTGCCGCTAGTCATTTGGCACAGACCTTCCTCACAGTTCAGCCCGCCGTGAATACCAGGAATGTGCTTGGATTAGAGGTGTATGAGGTGATAAGAGGCATTGATAGAGTGGGCACCAGTGCCACCTTTCCGCAGGCAGATCTGGCTGATACCAGAGGGTATAATTTTAAGGTGATCTCTTAAGATCACTAGTGTCAAGGACATCTTCAAAGGGTGCTACTTCAAACAGATGGCATCCATCATTAAGGACCCCCAGTGCCCCAGACGTGCCCTCTTCCCATTGCTGCCATCAGGGAGGAGGTACAGGACAAGGCACACACTCAATATCTCAGAAATAACTTCTTCCCCTCAGCCATCAGATTTCCGAATGGACATTGAACCCATGTATATTACTCACTACTTTTTTTATTTCTATTTTCTGCACTAATTGTTTAATTTAATTTTTTATATACTATTTGTTATGTACCATGTTGATTGATGGAGACGTTCATGGTCTTCCCAGGAACTTTATTGTTCTTGGCAAATTTTTCTACAGGAGTGGTTTGCCATTGCCATCTTCTGGGCAGTGCCTTCGCAAGACAGGTAACCCCAGTCATTATCTATACTCTTCAGAGGTTGTCCGCCTGGCATTATAACCAGAATCTGTGATATCCACCACCTGCTCCTCTGACTTCACTTGAGTCTGACCTTGGGGGGTGGGGGGGGAGGGAGGAGCGGGAGTGGGGCAAGCAGGTGCTACACCTTGCCCAAAGGTGACCTGCAGGCTGGCAGAGGAAAGGAGCACCTCACACCTGCTTTGGTAGAGATGTATCTCCACCCCGCCACCCTTATTATAATTTATAATTGTTTTAAATGATTTTTGCATGGCAGCGTACTGCTGCCACAAAACAAATTCCACAACATAGGTCAGTGATGTTAAATCTGATTCTGGTGACTGGTGACCGGTGGAAAGTATAGGGGGGGATGTCAGGGGTAGGGTTTTCACACAGAGAGTGGTGGGTGTGTGGACCGCACTGCCAGGGGTGGTGGTAGAGGCAGATACATTAGGGACATTTTAGATTTAAAGAATAATTTTATTTGTCAAATGTACATCAAAACATACTGTTCAAAGTAAGTTTTATTGTCAAAGTGCTTGTATGTCACTATATACAAACCTTAGATTAATTTTCTTGGAGGTATTCACAGTAAATCTAAGGAACACAATAGAATCAATAAGACTGCACTCAACAGGGTGGACAAACAACTGATGTGCAAAATTCAGTAAACTGTGCAAATTCTAAAGAAAGAAATGATAACAATAATAAATAAGCGATAAATATGGAGAACATGAGATGAAATGTCCTTGAAAGTCAATCGGTAGGTTGTGGGAACAGTTCAGTTTTGGGGCAAGCGAAGTTATCCCCTCTGGTTCAGGAGCCTGGTGGCTGAGGGGTAATAACTATTCCTGAACCTCGTGGTGTGGGACCTGATGGTTGAGGGGTAATAACTGTTCCTGAACCTGGTGGTGTGGGACCTGATGGTTGGGGTAATAACTGTTCCTGAACCTGGTGGTGTGGGTCCTGATGGTTGAGGGGTAATAACTGTTCCTGAACCTGGTGGTGTGGGTCCTGATGGTTGAGGGGTGATAACTGTTCCTGAACCTGGTGGTGTGGGACCTGATGGTTGAGGGGTGATAACTGTTCCTGAACCTGGTGGTGTGCGACCTGATGGTTGAGGGGTAATAACTGTTCCTGAACCTGGTGGTGTGGGACCTGATGGTTGAGGGGTAATAACTGTTCCTGAACCTGGTGGTGTGGGTCCTGATGGTTGAGGGGTAATAACTGTTCCTGAACCTGGTGGTATGGGACTTGATGGTTGAGGGGTAATAACTGTTCCTGAACCTGGTGGTGTGGGTCCTGAGGCTCCTGTACCTCCGTCCTGCTGAGAATTGAGCATGAGCTGGGTTGTGGGGGTCCCTGATGACAGAGGCTGCTTTCCTGCCACAACGTTTCATGCCGATGTGCTCAATGGTGGGGAGGGCTTTACCCACGACGGGCCAGGTCGTGTTGCAGTCAGTCAATATACTCTCCACTGCATCCAGGGGAGTAAAAAGCCTCTTGTTTTGGCACACGGGTGATAGTAAAAAGGAGGGCTATGTGGGAGGGAAGGGTTAGGTTAAAATTCAACACAACATTGGGCTGAAGGGCCATTGGCGTGTATACTGTTGTATGTTTAGAGCCCTATTTCCCCTCCCCCGGAATTTGGGCACAGCAGGGGGTGGGGGGGCGGGGTGGAGAGGAATCTGCTCATGTCTTGTTCTAAGGCTGTTCTTCATGGTTAGGACTTTACTGTGGTACCTGTGGGAGGTACGACCCCAAACATTGCAGTTCCTGTCTTCCCACTGGACGCACATGGAGACCCAAAGTTCAAAATATATATATGTCATCATACACCATCCTGAAATTCATTTTCTTGTCAGCATCCTCGGAAAATACAAAGAAAGACAATAGGATCAGTGAAAAATCGCATGTGACAACATTTGGAGCAGTTCCTGGCAGGGGGAGGGAGGGGTCAGTGAGGTCAAACCTTAGTTGGGCAAGCTGCACTGAAAACACAGGCCATTCAGCCCTGCAAAGCTATCCCATCATGTTCTTGGCTGACCTGCCTCAGGCATCTCCTGAGGAGGGTGTAGCATATTGACGAGGACTGGAGGGTTTGCATTTAAGGAGGCCGGAATTGTTTTTCCTTGGGATGAAGGAGGCTGAGTGGGAGGTTTGTAAATTCAAACAGCCCGGCCACAGTCTTTTCCCCCGGGGTAATGGAGTGTTAGACTAGAGGACATGGTCTCAGCCTGGGACGTTGGCTGTTCGTTTCCCTCCGTGGATATTTATTTGTTTGTTTGTTGTTTATTTCGAGCGGAACAGGCCAACAAGCTGCGCTGCCCAGACACCCACCTATTTGCAGGTCAATTTACAACGGCCAGTTCACCTACTAACTGGTACATCTTTGGACTGTGGGAAACCAGAGCACCCGGAGGAAACCCACACAAACTCCTTACAGGGGATGACGGGATTGGACTCTCGCCCCAACTGGTAATGGCGTCACGCTAACTGCTGTGCTCCTGTACGATGTCGCCTGACCTGCTGAGTTCCTCTAGCTCCTGTTGTCGGTCAAGCCGGCCCATAGGTCCTATGGTCTTAAATAAAGTTTGGGAAAAACGCTATGGGAATTGGAGATAAATGGGTTTGAGCACAAGAGCATCACCAGGCTTAAGGGCAGCTTCTACCCTGCTCATATTGGGCTATTGATCAGGTTCCTAGTACAATCTTCTGGAGTTTAGAAGAATGAGGGGGTTGTCACTGGAATCTGTCCAATATTGAAAGGTGTACACAGGGTAGAATGGAGAGGATGTTTCTTATACTGAGGGAGGTTAAGATCAGAGGGTACAGCCTCAGAACAGAAGGATGGACGTCTGTTTTGAACAGATGAGGAGGAATTTCTTTAGCCAGAGGGTAGTGTGTCTGTGGAATTTATTGCCACCGACACTGCAGAGGCAAAGTCATTGGATATATTAAAAACGGAGGTTGATAGGTTTTTGATTAGTCAAGGTTACGGGGATTGGGAGAGCTAATAAATCAGCCCTGTTGGAATGGTAGAGCAGACTCGATGGGCTGAATGGCCTAATTCAGCTGCTGTGTTTTATGGTCTAGTTAGATGAATTCTTCACCTCCAATCTACTTTGTTATGACCTTGCTGTCTCCCTGTCCTGCACTTCTCTGAGACTGCAATACTATTCTGCATTCTGTTATTGTTTTCCCTCAATGTACTGTGTGATGTAATGGTCTGTACGGATGGTACACACAACAATGTGTTTCACTGGACCTTGGGACAATATTACACAGATTTACCATCATATCCAGGAGGTAGGTGTGTGTATCGGCTAATAAATCTTGTTCAAACCTCAGCTGGAGAATTGCATTCAGTTCTGGTCACCAAGGAGTAAAAACCCTCCCCACTATTTGTGACATTTACTGGGAACATTGTATTCAAAGGTCCTGAAATATCGTTGAGAATTCCTACCACCCATCCCACAATCTCTTTGACCCACTACCATCAGGAAGGAGGTACAGGAGCATCAGGACTAGGACTGTCAGACTGGGAAACAGCTTCTTCCCTCAGACTGTGAGACTAACGAATACCCTACCACCACCCAGGTCTCATCACTAGGACAATGAGATGTTTACAGTTAACCTGTGCTGTGCACTACATGGCATTTTGAATTATATCTTATTAACTAATTAATGATAATATTTTACTTTATGTACTGTGTGTGATAGATGTTTTGTTGCTGCAATGTGGTCTGGAGGAACGTTGTTTCATTTGGTTGTATATATGTACAATGCCAAACTTGAACTTGAAACGATGTGGCCGTGCTGGAGAGGGTCCAGAGCAGATTCCACCAGCAACTTGCCTCAGATGGATGTTTTTGATGAAGGGTTTCTGCCTAGAATGTTGACTGCTTACTCCCTTCCATAGATGTTGCCTAACCTGCTGAATTCCTCCAGCATTCTGTGTGTGTTTCTCTGGACTGTTTCAGTTCTGAGCAGAGAGTAGAGAAGGTGGGACTGCTGTCCCTGGAGCTGAGGAGGTTGAGAGTGGACATGATTGAGGTACATCAAATTATGAGAGTTGTGGAGAAGGTAGATTAAGGAAACTTTCTCCATTTCAGGGGGGAATAAAACTAGCTAGCCTTGGGGTAGGGGAAGATATTCATAAGACCATAAGCAGAATTAGGCCACTTGGCCCATCGAGTCTGCTGTGCCATTCCATCATGGCTCATTTACTATCCCTCTCAACCTCATTCTCCTGCCTTCTCTCCATAACCTTTGAAACCCTGACTAATGAAGATCCTATCAACCTCCACTTTAAATGTACCCAATGACTTGGCCTCCACAGCTGTCTGTGGCAATGAATTCCACAGATTCACTACCCTCAGAGGGGTAGAGAGGGGTTCTGAGGGGGCAATAGCGTTATCCAGAGAGTGGTGAGTAACTTGAACACACTGTTTGGAGAATGATGGAGACAAAGTCTCTGACAGCATTTGCAAAGTATATGTTTGAACATCTGGTTTACCAAGGCATAGTGGATTAAGGATGAAGGGTTAGGAGAATGGGTAATTATAGAAGGTGAGTGTAAAAGAGATAGCCCAAATGGCCTGTAAATCCCCCGATTCTATAACGTGGGATGCGGTTTTTACCACTATTCGCTTCTCCATCACAGGTGGTGTACGGTGTTTGTAAATGTGAGATCATCCATGTTGGAAGGAGAATCAGAATTGGGTTTAATATCACTGGCATATGTTGTGAACTTTGTCCTGGGTGATGGAGGTCCTAAATGATGGATGTTGGCTTTTTGAGGCATTGCCTTTTGAAAATGTCCTAGATGCTGGGGAGGTACATGCTCATGATGGAGCTGACTAAGTTTACAACTAGCTGCAGCTTTTCCTAATCCTGTGCAGTTGCCCACCCTCCTTACCAGACAGTAATGCAGCCAGTTAGAATGCTTTCCATGATACATCTGTAGAAGTTTGCAAGATTATCGGAGAGAAGATCAGATTATTATTTAAATGGTGAATGATTTTAGCACGTTGCTGTGCAGAGGGACTTAGGAGTGCTTGTGCATGAATCACAAAAAATTGCTAGAGTAATTGAATTTGAGAACAGTGAGGTTATGCTGCAACTGTATACGGTACTGGTGAGGCTGAATCTGGAGTACTATGTGCATTGCTAGTTTCTGTACTTGAGGAAAGATGCACTGGCTTAGGAGATGGTGTACAGGAAGTTCACGTTGATTCAGGAGATGAGGGGTTAACCTTTGAGGAAGCATGATTCGCCTGGGACTAAACTTACTGGAATTCAGAAGAATGAAAGGTCATCTTGTGGAAACAAATAAAATTATGCAAGGGGTGGATAGGATAGAGGAAGGAAAGTTGTTTCCACTAATGGGTAAGACTAGAACGAGGGCTCATAGTCTTAACAATTTGGGGAATGAGGATTAGGATGGAGATGAGGAGGGACTGCTTTTCCCAGAGAGTATTGAACCTGTGAATTCTCTGCCTGGGTAAGTAGTAGAGATGTCGTCATTTAAGACACAGTCAGATGCACTCTTTGGCCCCTTTATTAGGTACCTCCAGAGTGGCCACCGAGTGTATGTTTATGGTTTTCTGCTGTTGCAGCCCATCCATTTCAAATTTCAATGTTTTGTGCTTTCAGAGATGCTCTTCTACACACCACTGTTGTAACGTGTGTTTATTTGAGTTACTGTTGCCCTGCTGTCAGTTTAACCCAGTGTGGCCATTCTCCTCTGATCTCTCTCATTAACAAAGTGTTTTTGCCCACAGAACTGCTGCTCACTGCATTCTTTTTGGTTTTTCACACCATTCTCTGTAAACTAGAGACTGTTGTGTGTGAAAATCCCAGGGGATCAGCAGTTTTTGAGATACTCAAACCACCCTGTCTGGCACCAACAATCATTCCACAGTCAAAGTCACTTAGATCGCATTTCTTCCCCATTTTGATGTTCATTCAGTCTGAACTACAACTGAACCTGTTGACCATGTGTACATGCTTTTGTGAATTGAGTTGCTGCCACATGATTGGCTGATTAGGTATTTGCATTAACGAGCAGGTGTACAGGTGTACCTAATAAAGTGGCCACTCAGTGTAGATTTTTGCAAAGCAGGGGAATGAAGGTAATGGGGAAAAGGCAGGCCAATGGAGGCAGAATCTGCGGCCAGATTGGCAATGATCTTATTGAATGGCAGAGCAGGCTCCACAGTCCTTATGTCCTAGTCCTTTTGTTGTTTTTATGACTAAATAGCTTGGCTGGGGTAAGTGTTCATGTACCCTCCGCCCCTTTCATCACAGCTCTCCTCTGGAATCTCTGTACTAGTTGAGGGATGGAGTTGGTTCTGGAGTGTGGTGAAGGATGTTGCCTCTTGCACTCAAAGAGGAGTTGGGGCCTC
Organism: Mobula birostris; assembly: GCF_030028105.1. Taxonomy (NCBI): domain Eukaryota; kingdom Metazoa; phylum Chordata; class Chondrichthyes; order Myliobatiformes; family Myliobatidae; genus Mobula; species Mobula birostris. Next base: position 7,285,763 of record NC_092373.1, read on the forward strand.
CACACCCAAAGGACCCATTGAATATTGAAAGGCCTAGATTGAGGGAACGTGCAGAGGATGTTTCCCATAGGAGGGGAGTCTAGAACCAGAGGGTACAGCCTCTGAATAGAGGGATGTCCATTTAAAGGGATGGGGGAGACATCCATTTAGAATCAAAAATCAGGTTTAATATTACTGACCTACGTTGTGAAATTAGTTGTTTTGCAGCAACAGAACATGGTAACTATATATTACAATAAGAAATTTACAATATGGAATTTAGAAGATTGGGGAGGATCTTATAGAAACGTATAAAATCCTAAAGGGATTGGACAGGCTAGATGCAGGAAGATTGTTCCCGATGTTGGGGAAGTCCAGAACGAGGGATCACAGTTTAAGGATAAAGGGGAAGCCTTTTAGGACCGAGATTAGGAAAAACTTCTTCACACAGAGAGTGGTGAATCTGTGGAATTCTCTGCCACAGGAAACAGTTGAGGCCAGTTCATTGGCGATACTTAAGGGGGAGTTAGATATGGCCCTTGTGGCTAAAGGGATCAGGGGGTATGGAGGGAAGGCTGGTACAGGGTTCAGAGTTGGATGATCAGCCATGATCATACTGAATGGTGGTGCAGGCTTGAAGGGCCGAATGGCCTACTCCTGCTCCTATCTTCTGTGTTTCTATATTTCTAAATACATTTGCAAAAGTATTACTTTAAATAAGTCGTGCAAAAAGAGAGAGAAAAAATCTGGTGGTAGAGGGGAAGAAGCTGTTGCTGTATGGTTGAGTGTGAGTTTTCAGCCTCCCTGATGGTAGCAATGAGAAGAGGGCACGCCCTTCGTGGTGGGGGTCCTTAATGAAGGACGCTGCCTTTCTGAGGCAGCGCTCCTTGAAGATGTCCTGGATACTGAGCAGGCCAGTGCCTGTGGTGGAGCTGGCTGAGTTTACAACTTTCTGCAACTTTTTCCAATCCTGCGCAGTGGCCCCTCCACACCAGATGGTACTGCAGCCAGTTAGAATGCTCTCCATGGTACATTTGTAGAAATTTGCGAGTGCCTTGGGTGACATGCCAATTTTCCTCGAACTCCTAATGAAGTGCCTTCTTTGTAACTACATCAATACGTTGGGCCGAGGATAGATCCTCAGAGATGTTGACACCCAGAAACTTGAAACTGTTCACCCTTATGGCAAATGTTCTGAAATTTGTTGTTCTGCAGCAACAGTACATTGCAACACTAAATACAACCCCCTGGAAGCCCATAAACAAAGCTCCTCTGGAAATCCAGTCCCAAGCCCCAAGCCTATCGGAGCAGGGATTGAATCCAGGTGCTCCAGGCTCTCAGAGAGGGTCGGATTTCTGAGCTCGAGGCCGATCCCTCTGAATATGATGAATCGGGTATGCACCCACTCACTTCCTCACTACAAACTCCAGCAGCTTTGCTCGTTATCGGCACTGTGTGAAAGGTCTCTGCTTAGCATAATGTGGCTGAAGGAGTCATATTCAGGGAGGAGGAGAAGGGCTCTTTATTCCCTTCTCAACAGTCCGGCTCTGACCGATTTCTATTTGCTGTCTCTGAGGGTCTGTTAGCTCCCCGCCCTTTACACATTTCTGTGTTTACCCACGTCCACCCGTCTGTCTTCAGCCTGTGATCTACCTCCCGCTCTTTCCTCTCTCTGTCTCCTGTCTGTCTGTGTGTCCCTGTTTCTCTATCTCATTATGTCTGTCTGTCAGTCTTTCTCTCTCTCTCTCTCTCTCTCTCTTTCTGTATCTCTCCCTCCCCTTCCCCATGTCTCGCTCTTTCTCTCCGTATGTCTCTCTGTCTCTCCCTCTCCCTGTCTCTCTGTGTCTCTGTCTCTCTTTCTCCCTGCCTGTCTCTCTTTCTCTTTCTCTCTGCCTGTGTCTCATTCTCCCTCTGTCTCTCTCTGTCTTCATGTTCTTGTATGTCTGTCTGTCTGCCTCTGTCTCTGTATGTGTCTCAATGTGTGCCTCTCACTCTGTCTGCCTCTCACTCTGTCTGCCTCTCTCACCCTGTCTGTTTCTCTCTCTCTCTGTGTCTCTTTCACTCCCAGCCATCTGCTCTTTCTGTCGGTTCCTGTGTCTGTCTCTCTCTGCGTCAGCCTCTGCCACACTCCCCTGGGTCCACCATTCCAGTGCACCTCCCCACCCGCTGCCTCCTTCTGCCTCTTGAAGCCTGACTCGATGATGTGGCGATTCACAGATCAGTCCACCACTCCTCAGGAAGTTATCGAGCTGGACGAGTGCCTGGAACAGTTGCAGATGTGCGAGCCGCAGAAACCAACAGGCTTCTCGTTGTGGATTCAGCACTCTGAAGTGCTTGCTGCTGAAACTCTGCCGTCTGGAGATGTTTTGCAAGTCTTGGCTCCTGTACAAGTTCCTGCTGGTCACTTCTGCTTCTCCAAGAGCTTACACTCTGAAACCTCTCCTGCTGAAGTTCAAGTTCAAATCCAAATTCAACACATTCAACTGTACAAATGTATACCAACAAACAAAACAACATTAATTCGGACCAAGGTGCACAACACAGTACATATAACTCTCACACAACACAAAATAATGTTACCACAAATCAATTAACCCTAAATATTGAAAGGCCTAGATAGAGTGAATGTGGAAAGGATGTTTCCAATAGTGGGGGAGACAATAGACAATAGGTGCAGGAGTAGGCCATTCAGCCCTTTGAGCCAGCACCGCCATTCACTGTGATCATGGCTGATCATCCACAATCAGTATCCAGTTCCTGCCTTATCCCCATAACCTTTGATTCCACTATCTTTAAGAGCTCTATCCATCTCTTTCTTGAAAGCATCCAGAGACTTGGCCTCCACAGCCTTCTGGGGCAGAGCATTCCATATATCCACCACTCCCTGGGTGAAAAAGTTTTTCCTCAACTCCGTTCTAAATGGCTTACCCCTAATTCTTAAGCTGTGGCCTCTGGTTCTGGACTCACCCATCAGCGGGAACATGCTTCCTGCCTCCAGCGTGTCCAATCCCTTAGTAATCTTATATGTTTCAATAAGATCCTCTCTCAGCCTTCTAAATTCCAGAGTATACAAGCCCAGTCGCTCCAATCTTTTGACATATGACAGTCCCGTCATCCCGGGAATTAACCTCGTGAACCTACGCTGCACTCCCTCAATAGCAAGAATGTCCTTCCTCAAATTTGGAGACCAAAACTGGGGTCCAGGACCACAAGGCACAGCCTCCGAATAGAGGGGCATGCATTTAGAACTGAGATGAGGGGAAATTCCTTTAGGTGGTGAATCTATGGAATTCGTTGCCACAGACAGCTTGGAGACTAAGTCATTGGGTATATTTAATGTGGAGGTCATGGCATCAAAGGTTACGGGGAGAAGGCAGGAGAACGAGGTTGGGAGTGATAAGTACCAGCCCTAGTCGGGGAGTCTAGGACCAGAGGGTGGTCACAGATGGGTACATTTAAATTGAAAGTTAATGGGTTCTTGATTAGTCAGGGCATCAATTGCACTTTGTTATTTGTTAATTAATTAGTGATAATATTACTTTGTGTTACGTGTGTGAATTATATGTACTGTCTGTGCACCTTGGTCCACAAGAACGTTGTCTCATTTGGTGGTATTCATTTGATAATAAATTGAATTCCAACTTCAACTTGAAACCAGTGTTACTACAAATAAATTAACAAATAATAAGGAGTATTTATGACACAAGTTAAAAATTGAACAGCATAATGTTTCTGGGTGGTGACAGGGAGTTCAGTAGTCTCACAGCCATCCTAACAGTTCTTGTCCTAATGCTCTGCTCCCTCCTGCCTGATGGTAGCATGGGTCAAGGAGATTCCTGCCAGTCAGAACTGATGAAGCAAAAACCCCAGTTAAATAAAGAATTGACAGTAATCTCACAGCACTCAAACAAAAACACAGAAGCAAATACAGCAGATTCAGATTCATTTACATTCATGGGTCACTTTTTCAGCTACCTCCTGTACCTAATAAAGTAGCCACGGAGTGTATGTTCATGATCTTCTGTTGCTGTGTCCCATCCAAATCAAGGTGCGATGTGTTGTACATTCAGAGATGCTCTTCTGCACACCACTGTTGTAACGTGTGGTTATCTGAGTTACTGTCACCTTCCTGTCAGCTTGAACCAGTCTGCCCATTCTCCTCTGACCTCTCTTATCAATGCAACTATAAAGAAGCAAGACAATGGCTATATTTCATTAGGAGTTTGACGAGATTTGGTTTGTCACCTCAAACACTCGAAAATGTCTATAAATGTACCATGGAGAACATTCTGACAGGCTGCATCCTGCCTGGTGTTGGGGAGAGGGGCTACTGCACAGGATCGAAAAGCTGCAGAAAGTTGTAAAGTTAGTCAGCTCCACCTTGGATACTAGCCTCTGTAGTACCCAACACTTCTTCACCGAGCAGTGCCTCAGAAAGGTGCACCCGTCATTAAGGACCCCCATCACCCAGGGCATGTCCTCTGCGCATTGTTACCGTCAGGAAGGAGGTACAGAGGCCTGAAGGCACACACTCAGTGGCTCAGGAACAGCTTCTTCCTCTCCGTCAAATGACAGGCGGGTCTATCTGTGGAATTCATTGTTACAAATGGCTGTGGAGGCCAGGGCATTGGGTATATATCGACTGCAGATTTCTGCACCATTCGTAGACCCAGAGTCTTGGACTATTTTTTTCAGTGACTGTTGCTACCGCGTCCTGCACCTTGACCTCAGAGTAACACTGTTTTGTTTGGCTGTATTTATGGGTATCCATGCAGAGTTGACTGATAATTGACCTTGAATTTGAATGAAATCTAAGGTGGAGGTGGACGGGTTCTTGATTAGTGAGGATGTTGAAGATTACGGGCAGAAGGCAGGGAATGGAGTTGAGAGGGATAATGAATCAGCCATGATGGAAAGGCAGAGCAGACTCGATGATCTGATGGCCTTATTCTGCACCTCCATTTTATGATTTTATGGTCATGGAGATACAGTGATTAATGACCTGGTGTCATGAGAAAAAATGTCAGCAAAAAAGAAAGGTCATTGACTTCGGGTGCAGGGGTGGTTTGTATGTTCCTGTTTACATCACCGGTGTTGAGGCTGAGAGCATCAAGTTCACAGAACATCTCCAACAGACGGTCCTGTCCTGTCACAGTCAATCAACCTCACCAATGCCTCTACTTCCTCAGGAGGCTAAAGAAATTTGACACGTCCCTGTCAAAAGTTACTGAACTTTATTTACGCACCCTGGAAATCAAAGACCCCATCCATCCTGGACTTCCCTCTCCTCCCCTGTCCCATTGGGCAGAAGATTTGAAAACCTGAAAACACATAGCACCAGGTTGAAGGAAAGCCTTCTATCTGGATGCATAACGTTTGGCAACAGCTCTGTCCGTGACCATGTGAGACTGCGGAGGCACAGCTCAGCACATCACAGAAACCAGCCTCCCCTCCATGGACTCTGTCTACACTTCTCACTGCCTCAGAGTGACATCAAAGACCCCACCTATGCTGGACATTCTCTCTTCTCCTCTCTCCCATTGGGTAGAAGATTTGAAAACCTGAAAACACATACCATCAGGTTCTACCCCACGGTTATCAACTCATTACGATCTTGCACCTTATCGTTCTTTTGCACTGCATTCCTTCACTAGTTTGAACTCCTTCCAGCATCTTTATTGCTTTCCCTTACACATGCTCTGCTCAATGCACGTTTAATGATCTGATCTGTATGAACGGTGTGCAAGACAAGCTTATCACTGTATCTCGCTTCATGTGACGCTAATAAACCAAGGCCAATTCCAGTCTGATACCAGTGAGTTGAGAGATTTGTAACATGCCCACCCTCTAAATGCTGGAGAATCAGCGCATCTCTCAACATTTTGAGTTGAGGCCTTTCACCTGCGATAGAAAGAAAGAGGAAGGGTACCCAGTATGAAACACTGGAGTTGATGGGTGGATCCGGGTGAGAAGGGTGATGGGCAGATGGAGGAGGGGAGAGTGGGAATAGTGACAGAGGCTGGGAGGTGATGGGTGATAGGTAGATGGAAGAGGGAAGTGTGGGAGTAGTGCGAATCGTGTTGGATCAATGGACTGGACCCCAAGATCTCTCGGTTCGTCCACACTGCCAAGAATCCTGTTATTAACTCTATACTCTGCCTTCAAGTCTGACCTTCGAAAGTGGACCACTTCATAATTGTTTGGATTGATCTCATCTTTACTGTCTCGTCACGGCCCTGCACCCTGTCAATGTCAAATTGCAAACAACAGCAATCCTCCACACTACCTCCAACTCCAGCAAACTTACCAAGCCACCCTTCTACTTCCTTAAAGTCACAGAGAGCGGGTTGGGGTCGAGAGTGCTGGGAGCTTTAGGGTCCTTGGTGTGAACATCAGCAATAGCTTGTCCTGGTCTAACCACTTCGATGTCCTGGCTCAGAAATTTCATTATCACCTGTACTTCCCCAGGAGGCATGCGCTATTGTGAGAGGTCGGGCAAACACAGCTTGTTTTCTCCGGAACAACAGAGGCTGAGAAGAGACCCGATAGAGTTTTATAAGATTATGAGAGGCATTGATAGAGAAGGCAGACAGCATCTTTTTCCCATGGTTGAAATGTCTAATTTATTTAAGGTGAGAGGGGAAAGTTCAAAGGAGCTGCGTGGGGCAAGATATTTACACAGAGAGTGGAGGGTGCCTGGAATGTGTTGCCTGTGGTGGGGGTAGAGGCAAATACATTAGAGACTTTTGAATAGATGTTTTGAATGTGAGGAAAATGGAAGGACATGGACATCGTGTAGAACCATAGAACATTACAGCACAGAAACAGGCCTTTTAGCCCTTCTTTGCTGTGCCGAACCATTTTTCTGCCTAGTCCCACTGACCTGCACCTGGACCATATCATTCCATACACCTCTCTTCCATGTACCTGTCCAATGCTTTCTTAAATGTTAAAAGCAGGCAGAGGGATTAGTTTAGTCAGTCATTAATTGTGGGCTGAAGGGCCTGTTCCTGTGCTGTACTGGAACCATACAACACTACAGCACAGGGAATAGGCCATTTGGCCCTTCTAGTCTGTGCCAAAACTTTATTCTGCTAGTCCCATTGATGTGCACCCAGTCCATAACCCTCTAGACCTCTCCCATCCATGTATCTATCCAATTTATTCTTAAAACTTAAGTGAGCCTGCATTTACCATGTCAGATGGCAGCTTGTTCCACACTCCCACCACTCTGAGTGAAGAAGTTCCCCCTAATGTTCCCCCTAAATCTTTCCCCTTTCACCCTAAAGCATGTTCTCTTGTGTTTATCTCTCCTAATCTAAGTGGAAAGTGCTTACTTGCATTTACTCTGTCTATCCCCTCATTATTTTGTAAACCTCTTATCAAATCTCCCCTCATTCTTCTATACTCCAAGGAATAAAGTCCTAACCTGTTCAATCTTTCCCTGTAACTCAACTCCTGAAGATCCGGCAATATCCTAGTAAATCTTCTCTGCACTCTTTCAATCTTACTAACATCCTTCCTATAGTTAAGTTACCAGAACTGCACACAATACTGTATTCCAAATTTGGCCTCACCAATGTCTTATACAACCTCACCATAACATCCCAACTCCTATACTCAATACTTCGATTTTTGAATGCCAGGATGCCAAAAGCCTTCTTTACAACCCTGTCTACGTGTGACGACACTTTCAGGGAATTATGTATCTGAACTCCCAGATCCTTTGTTCCTCCACACTCCTCAGTGCCCTACCATTTACTGTGTATGTCCTACCTTGATTTGTCCTTCCAAAATGCAACACCTCACACTTGTCTGCATTAAATTCCATCTGCCATTTTCTGGCCCATTCTTCCAGTTGGTCCAGATCCCTCTGCAAGCTTTGAAAGCCTTCCTTGCTGTCGACAACGCCTCCAATCTTAGTGTCATCAGAAAACTTGCTGATCCAATTTACCTCATTATCATCTAGATCATTGATACAGACAACAAACAGCAATGGTCCCAGCAAGGATCCCTGAGGCACACCACTAGTCACAGGCCTCCAGTCTGAGAAGCAATCATCCACTACCACTCTGTGTCTTCTCCCACGCAGCCAATTACGAATCCAGTTTACAATCTCTCCGTGCATACCTAGTGTCTGAACCTTCTGAACTAACCTCCCATGTGGGACCTTGTCAAAGGCCTTACTAAAGTCCACATAGGCAACATCTACAGCCTTCCCTTCATCTACATTCTTTGTAACCTCCTCGAAAAACTCCTACAAGATTCGTTAAACACGATCTACCACACACAAAGCCATGCTGACTGTCCTTAATCAGCCCTTGATTGTCCAAATACTTGCATATCCGATCTCTCAGAACACCTTCCAATAATTCACCTACTACTGATGTCAGGCTCACCAGCCTGTAATTACCTGGTTTACTTTTGGAGCCTGTTTTAAACCAGGGGTCCCCAACCTTTTCTGAACCGCGGACCAGTTTAATATTGACAATATTCTTGCGGACCTGCCGACTGGGGGTGGGGTGGGGGGTTAATCACGACTGGAATATAGGTGATAAGTCAACTCTAAGTCACTTATCAGTGGCTAATACACTCACTTTCATTTCTAAAAGGGTTTATCTAACGAATTTAATATTAAACACAGAGCGCATATTTTCCTTGCATGAATATAGTGATAAGTCAATTATAAGTCATAAGGGGTTTCCTTATGTCCAGTCTATCGCGCAATTTAGTTTTCGTTGCATTCATTGCAGAAAACCCCGCTTCACAGAGATATGATGTTGGAAATGGAAGCAACGTTTTCAGTGCTTTCGTGGCTATCTCAGGATATTCAGCCTTGACTTTGATCCAGAATGCTGACAGAGATGTTATGTCAAACATACGTTTCAGCCCACTGTCATTTGCAAGCTCGAGCAGTTGATCTTCTTCCCGCGCTGACATGGATGATTCACCAGGGACATTCACAAATGGGTCATGGACCCATTCCTTTGCACGTCTTGGATCATTTGCGGTTGGGAAGTAATGCTCGAATTCTGTCGGTAGCGAAGATAGGTGTTCGCGCACCAGCTGTGAGCCTCAGTCTCTCCCAAATTCCCAGCTAATGTTGGGAACATGTCAAATATGCCCCTGTCCACTCGCCTTCCCCACATTTCCAGTTTGGCTGTGAAAGCAGACACCTCATCTGCCAACTTGAAGACAGTTGTCATTCTCCCCTGAAGTGACAAATTGAGTTCATTGAGCAGATTGAAGATGTCACACAGATAAGCGAGTTTTGCTATCCACTCCTCGTCACTGAAGTGTGCTGCCAGTGGTGACTTTTTTCTTGAAAGAAATCTCTGTAGCTGCTCTCTTATCTCAAAAACCCTGGCCAGGGCTCTCCCCCTTGATAGCCACCTGACTTCAGTGTGTAAGAGAAGGCATTTGTGCTCTGCATCCATTTCCTCACAAAGCTGCTCAAACAGACGTGAGTTAAGGGGTTTTTCTTTGACGTGATTGATAATTTCAACAATGTCACTCAATACGCTGTTAAGATCAGGTGACATTTTTCAGCTAGCCAGCATTTCCCTGTGTGTGACACAGTGTGTAGACTGGCATTCGGGAGCAACCTCTTTGACTCGGCTAGTGAAAGCAGACTCGTTAAGCCGTTCCAACAGCTGTGCTTCGATGTCCTCCGCTATGTCATCGATTCTCCTTGAAACTGTGGTAGCTGAAAGTGAAACCTGTGCCATCTTGTTAGCTGCAGCTTCTCCCAACAGTTCACGGCACATGTCCTTGGCAGCAGGCAGAATCAATTCTTCACCAACAGTGAAAGGCTTCTTAGCCTTAGCAATACGGCTAGCCACTAAGTACGACGCTCTCAGAGCAGCAGCATTTGTGGAGGTGGTGGCTCTCAGCACTTGCTTCTGTCCCGCTTGCTCAAGTTTTTTCCACTCAAAAAATTCAGCGGGTTTGTCTTTAAGTACAGGGTGCTTGGACTCAAGTTGCTGAAGCAGCTTTGTGGGCTTCATTGCCTCATTAGACAGCTTGTCTCCACATACCACACGCAAAGGGCTTGGAGCGTGCGAGTCACTGGTCGCAATAAAGCCATATTTTACGTACGACTCGCCGTATTTTCTGTGAAAGGAAGCTTTCTTTTTTGCAGTCTCGGCCTCAGCTGTCTCTGCGTTATCATCATCGTTAGGCCTTTTATGTCCCCTACCATCTCTTCCAAAGAAACTCTCAAGCGGTTTGTTTTTTACTCATCGAGTAGTTGTAGGTTAATGACCGACTGATGACCTTGCATGGGTAATGACCTCGCATGTGTTCAAGTTCAACAGTGGGTGTGACAGGCAATGAGGAAAGGTGCAGTTGACTCATATTGTTTCCTCGCAGCCCGGTAGCACATGCTTTGTGGCCCGGTGGTTGGGGACCACTGTTTTAAACAACAGAACATGAGCTATCCTCCAATCCTCAGGCACCACATCCGTGGCTAATGACATTTTAAATATTTCTGCCAGGGTCCCTGCAATTTCTACACTAGTCTCTCTCAAGGTCCGAGGAAATATCATGTCAGGCCCGGGGGATGTATCTACCTTTAGTTCACTGTAAGGCAGCAAGCACCTCCTTCTTTTTAATCTCTATATGTTCCATGACACTACTGCTTGTTTCCCTTCCTTCTGTATATGCTATGCCAGTTTCCTGAGTAAATACTGGTGAAAAAGAACTGTTTAAGATCTCCCCCATCTCGTGAGGCTCCACACATAGACGACCACTCTGATCTTCTGGGGGACCAATTTTGTCCCTTACTATCCTTTTAATATACTTGTAGAAACCCTTCGGGTTTACCTTCACATTATCTGCCAAAGCAACCTCATGTCTCCTTTTTGCCTTCCTGATTCCCTTCTTTAGTATTTTCTTACATTTTCTATATTCTTCAAGTACCTCATTTGTTCCTTGTTGCCTATATCTGCTATACACTTCTCTCCTTTTCTTAACCAGATCACCAATATCCCTTGAAAACCAAGGTTCCCTATGCCTGTTAATTTTGCCTTTAATCCTGGCAGGAACATGCAAGCTAAGCACTCTCAAAATTTCACTTTTGAAGGCCTTCCACTTACTGAACACATCCGTGCCAGAAAACAATTTATCCCAATCTACTCTTCCTAGATCCTTTCTCCTTTCCACAAAATTGGCCCTTCTCCAATTTAGAGCCTCAACTCAAGGACCAGACCTATCCTTATCCATAATTAACTTGCAATTAATGACGTTATGGTCACTGGACCCAAAATGTTCACCTACACATACTCCCATCACCTGACCTGTTTGATTCCCTAATAGGAGATTAAGTATTGCATCCTCTCTCGTTGGTACCTCTATATATTGATTTAAAAAACTTTCCTGAACACATCTGACAAACTCCAAGTCATCTAGCCCTTTTACAGTGTGGGAGTCCCAGTCAATGTTTGGAAAGTTAAAATCCCCTACTATTATAACTTTCTGTTTCTTACATCGGTGTGCTAACTCTCTACAGATTTGCTCCTCCAATTCTCTCTGACTATTGGGGCAGTCTATAATACAACCCTATTAGTGTGGTCACACCTTTCCTGTTCCTCAGTTCCACCCATGTGGCATCTGTAGACAAGCCCTCTGGGCTGCCCTGTCTACGCACAACTGTGATATTTTCCCTGACTAGTAATGCCACTCCTCCCCCTTTCATCCCTCCCCCTCTATCACGTCTGAAACATCGGAACCCCGGAACATCAAGCTGCCAGTCCTGCCCCTCCTGCAACCAAGTCTCACTAATAGCAATAATGCCGTAATCCCACGTGCCAATCCACGCCCTGTTTGATGTTCTATGAGGTTGAAGAAATTTATTATGTCCCACAATGATTCTTACCATCTTTTAACCTTGGAGGCAGAACAAGGAATTGTGCAAAAGTGCTGCTGATCAGTGTTTACTTTCTGCAGTGCAAAACCGGAGCAGGTTGCAAACACCAAATTCTGTCACGAAGAAGTTCAAGTGAATTACTGCTTCACTTGAAGAGAGTACTTAGGTATCAGAGATGTTGCCATGGGAACCGTCAAGGGCCTAAGCTAGGTCTGCAGCTCGCTGTCGAACACTCTGTTTTCAGTATTATTTGGGCACTGTTCCGTCTAAGCTGCGTGGCCGCACGGTAACTGAAATGCTCCCACTCACATAGCCTTGCTGCTGTGCAGGCGGAATCTCCTTTAATTAATGTTCATATAATTTTGGAGTCTGTTAGTGTAATTGTGAAATATTCTGTAATTAATCATATGTTAATGAATATCCATAATTTTTCTAAATAATAAACATACCACAGCCTTTAATTTGAAACATTTTATAGAGTTTCAATGTATTTACATTGTCAGGGTTTGAAGTTACAACACTGTTACAAATGGTAACACTAGACACAGTATGGACGGTGGTAGCAGTACACGCAGTGTGCTGCAGGAGCTTAGCAGACCAGGCAGCATCACTGGATGGGAATAAGCAGATACTGCCCGCCATGCTGAGCTGCTCCACACATTGTATGTAATACACTAGATTTCCACGATCTGCAGTACCTCTGTGTCAATGGAATTTGGTATCTTATTATTAAACCACCAGCCCACTCAATGCCATCTGGTCAAAACATTTTAGTTTTTCTATTGTGCCTGTCAGTTGTTTTGACTGCTTGACATCATCTACTTGTGTTGCGGGTTGTGTTTGTTTGATGTATATATTACAAAGAAAGCATTTAAAGTGCTGCTAATTAAAAACGCAAACACGAGAAAAAATCTGCAGATGCTGGAAATTCAAGCAACACACGCAAAATGCTGGTGGAACGCAGCAGGCCAGGCAGCATCTATAGGAAGAGGTACAGTCGACGTTTCGGGCCTACACACTTTGTCAGGACTAACTGAAAGAAGAGATAGTAAGGGATTTGAAAGTGGGAAGGGGAGGAGGAGATCCAAAATGATAGGAGAAGATGGGAGGGAGAGGGATGAAGAATAGAGCTGGAAAGTTGATTGGCAGGAGGGATGTGAGGCTGGAGAAGGGAGAGGATCATGGGATGGGAGGCCTGGGGAGAAAGAACGGGGGAGGGGAGCCCAGAGGAAGATGGAGAGCAGGCAAGGAGTGATTGTGAGAGGGACAGAGAGAGAAAAAAGAAGGGGGGGGAAGGAGGAGGAGGAGGAGAGAAAATAATAAATAAATAAATAAGGGATGGGGTAAGAAGGGGAGGAGGGACATTAACGGAAGTTAGAGAAATCAATATTCATGCCATCAGGTTGGAGGCTACCCAGACGGAATATAAGGTGTTGTTCCTCCAACCTGAGTGTGGCTTCATCTTGACAGTAGAGGAGGCCGTGGATAAGCATATCAGAATGGGAATGGGATGTGGAATTAAAATGTGTGGCCACTGGGAGATCCTGCTCTCTCTGGCGTTCAGCGAAACGGTCTCCCAGTCTGCGTCGGGTCTCACATATATGTATAGAAGGCCACATCGGGAGCACCGGACGCAGTATATCACCCTAGCCGACTCACAGGTGAAGTGTTGCCTCACCTGGAAGGACTGTCTGGGGCCCTGAATGGTGGTGAGGGAGGAAGTGTAAGGGCATGTGTAGCACTTGTTCCACTTACAAGGATAAGTGCCAAGAGGGAGATCAGTGGGGAGGGATGGGGGTACGAATGGACAAGGGAGTCGCGTAGGGAGCAATCCCTGCGGAAAGCAGAGAGGCGGGGGAGGGAAAGATGTGCTTAATGGTGGGATCCCGTTGGAGGTGGCGGAAGTTATGGAAAATTATATGTTTGACCTGGAGGCTGTTGGGGTGGTAGGTGAGGACAAGGGGAACCCTATTCCTAGTGGGGTGGCGGGAGGATGGGGTGAGAGCAGATGTGCATGAAATGGGAGAGATGCGTTTGAGGGCAGAGGGTGACGGTGGAGGAAGGGAAGCCCCTTTCTTTAAAAAAGGCAGACATCTCCTTCATCCTGGAATGAAAAACCTCATCCTGAGAGCAAATGTGGCAGAGACAGAGGAATTATGAGAAGGAGATGGCATTTTTACAAGAGACAGGGTGGGAAGAGGAACAGTCCAGGTAGCTGTGAGAGTCCGTAGGCTTATAGTAGACATCAGTGGATAAGCTGTCTCCAGAGATAGAGACAGAAAGATCAAGAAAGGGGAGGGAGATGTCAGAAATGGACCAGGTAAATTTTGAGGGCAGGGTGAAAGTTGGAGGCAAAGTTAATGAAGTCAACGAGCTCAGCATGCGTGCAGGAGGCAGCGCCAATGCAGTCGTCGATGTAGCGAAGGAAAAGTGGGGGACAGATACCAGTACAGGCTTGGAATGTGGGTTGTTCCATAAAGCCAACAAAAAGGCAGGCATAGAGAAAACCGTGGCCACACATTTTAATTCCACGTCCCATTGCCATTCTGATATGTAAAGATGAAGCCACACTCAGGTTTGAGAACAACACCTTATATTCCGTCTGGGTAGCCTCCAACCTGATGGCATGAACATTGACTTCTCTAACTTCCGTTAATGCCCCTCCTCCCTTTCTTACCCCATTCTTTATTTATTTATTTATTTATTTATTATTCTCTCTTCTCTCCCCCCCCACCCCCACACTATAACTCCTTGCCTGCTCTCCATCTTCCTCTGGTGCTTCCCCCCCCTCTTTCTTTCTCCCTAGGCCTCCCGTCCCGTGATCCTCTCCCTTCTCCAGCCTCATATCCCTTTTGTCAATCAACTTTCCAGCTCTTAGCTCCATCCCTCCCCTCCTGTCTTCTCCTATCATTTCAGATCTCCCCCTCTCCCTCCCACTTTCAAATCTCTTTCTAGATCTTCTTTCAGTTAGTCCTGACGAAGGGTCTCGGTCCGAAACGTCAACTGTACCTCTTCCTAGAGATGCTGCCTGGCCTGCTGCATTTAAAGTGCTATGCAGTTTTCAGGCCATGCAAAAATTTCCTGTTCAGAGCAATGGTTGGCGAATGCAACTGTAAAAAAAGTTACAGGCAATGTTGTTTGTGGGGTGGGGGGCAGTCCTCAATCTCCCACCTCTTTTGGTAAACGGGTTTATTAGTGTCCGGTGTGCTGAGATACGGTGAAATGCTTGCATTGCGTACTGTAAATAAAGATGGATTATTGCAGAGTTCATTGTAGTAAAACACAATAGTAACAGAGTGTGGAGTAAAGTGTCACGGTTCAGAGAAAGTGGTGTGCAGGTAGATCATATTACCATAAGACATAGGAGCTGAATAGCCATTCAGCCCATTGAGTCTGCTGCACCATTTCACCATGGCTGATTTATTTTCCCTCTCAAACCCCTTTCTTGCCTTCTCCCCATAACCTTTGATGCCTTTACTTTTCAAGAACCTTTCAACCTCTGCTTTAACCTCCAGTGAGTCCTGAAGAAGGGTCTTGGCCCAAAATGTCAACTATTTGCCCTTTTATATAGATGCTGCCTGGCCTGCTGAGTTCTTCCAGCATTTAGTGTGTATTGCTTGGATTTCCAGCACCTGCAGATTTCTTTTGTGATACCCAGTGACTTAGCGGTAATAAGGTTTAGTCTTTTCGTCCAGGCTTGGAGAATCTAACATTAGAGGGCTCAGATACAAGAAGGAACAGATTTAAAAGAGACCTAAGAGGTTTCCTCTTTATCAGCTGGTTTCTTTGATTCCATTCAAATGCCCCTAACAAGCCAATCCCATCAACTCCCCAACACACTTCCTTACACACAGGGGCAGTTAATCTGCCGCTTTGGGGTGTGGGATAAAATCTGGCCACCTACACGGTGAGAACCTGTGTACCCCACATGGACAGAGCTGGGCTCAAAAGTTCAGAGTAAATTTATTATGAAAGTACAGATGCATCAGCATATACGACCTTGAGATTCATTTTCTTGTGGGCATTCACAGTAGACACAAAGAAATGCAATAGAAGAGCTGTATAAGACCTTGATCAGACCCCACCAGAGTTCAGTTCTGGTCGCCTCATTACAGGGAGGATGTGGACACCATAGAGAGAGTGCAGAGGAGACTTACAAGGATGTTGCCTGGTTTGGAGGATGTACCTTGTGAGAATAGGCTGAGTGAACTCGGCCTTTTGATCTTGGAGCGACGGAGGATGAGAAGTGACCTGATAGAGGTGTATAAGATGATGAGGGGCATTGATCGTGTGGATAGCCACAGGCTTTTTCCCAGGGCTGAAATGGCTAATATGAGGGGGCATAGTTTTAAGGTGCTTGGAAATAGGTACTGAGAGGATGTCAGGGGTAAGTTTTTCACACACACAGTGGTGGGTGTGTGGAATGCACTGCCAGTGATGGTGGTGGAAACGGATACAATAGGGTCTTTTCGAGGGTCTCTTAGATAGGTACACGGAGCATAGAAAAACAGGGGGCAATGTGGTAGGGAAATTCTAGGCAGTCTCTGCAGTAGGTTACATGGTCGGCACAATATTGTGGGCCAAATCAATGAAATCTATGAATCAGTGAAAGGCTGCCCACAACAAAGAGAGACAAACATCCAACAGGTAAAGGACAGAAACCGGGGCAAATAAAAATAAATAAATAAATAATCACTAAATACTGAGGATGCAAGTTGTAGCCGGGATTGGAGACAGGGTTCTGACGTGGTAAGACAGCACAATGGCCACCTTTGCCTTGATTAAGAAAATATCTCCAATATTGGAGTGCCAGCTGTGGGCTGGAGGGTTGCTTCTTCACCTGTCGCCAGAGGTGTGTGGGTTCGTCTCACACCTGACACTGAACAGTAAACTCATCAACAGTACAACATCCCACTGCAGAGGGAACTGGAGCATTCCCCATGGCTGGGTTGAGTGAACAGTACCAACACAAATAAGGCATTGCGAACATTTGGGTCAAACTTTCCTCTCGGTTCACCCCATTACGGGAAGGATGTCGAAGCTTTGGAGAGGCTGCAGAAGAGGTTTACCAGGATGCTGCCTGGTGTAGAGAGGTTGGACAAACATGGGTTGTTTTTCCTGGAATGTCAGAGGCTGAGGAGAGATCTGATGGAGGTTTATAAGATCATGAGAGGCACAGATAGAGTAGACAGACGGTATCTTTTCCCCAGGGTTGAAATATCTGATACGGTATCTTTTCCCCAGGGTTGAAATGTCTGATACTAGAGGGCATCTATTTTAGGTGAGAGGGGTAATTTCAAAGGAGATGTGAGAGGCATTTTTCACACAGAGAGAGGTGGGTGTCTGGAATGTGCTGCCTGGGGTGGTGGTAGAGGCAGATAAATCAGAGACTTTAGGAGATGTTTAGATACGCTCATGATTGTGAGGAAAATGGAAGGATATGGATATTGGCCATTTGACTGTTCATTTAATTGGTTTGCCACAACACTGTGTGC
Source organism: Mobula birostris (assembly GCF_030028105.1). NCBI lineage: Eukaryota > Metazoa > Chordata > Chondrichthyes > Myliobatiformes > Myliobatidae > Mobula > Mobula birostris. The sequence continues at coordinate 7,303,103 of NC_092373.1, forward strand.
TGAGGGGCCTGTCCCTGTACTGGTCTATGTACATCCATGGATCATGGAAGGGGAGGATTTGTAAACAAGCCATCAGGAAATACACCCCACAGTGTGTCTGACTCACACAAGCGGAGCTCCACAATCATTCCACCTCCAGTGATCCCTCAGAGCTGCTGCAGAAGTTTATTTTATTTAATTTAGAGATGCAGAGTGGAACAGGGCCTTTAGCCTTTCAATTCCCAGCAACGCCTGACAACCCCAATTTAACCCCAACCAATCACAGGACAATTTACAACAACTAATTTACCTACCCTGTACATCTTTGGACTGTGGGAGGAAGCCCATGCATCCCATGAGGAGGATGTACAGAGACTCTGTACAGGGGATACTGGGATTGGACTCCGAGCTCCGATGCCCCAAGCTGTGATAACATTGCACTAACCATTACACTACCATGGCACCCTTGATGGGGTGGTTAAGAAGTTGATAGGATGGATAAGCTGTGTTGATTAATTTTTAGTTGTGTGACTGAGTTGCAGAACTGCGAGATAATGTTGCAGCTCTATAAAACTCCGGTTAGACCACACTTGGAGTGTTGTGTTCAGTTCTGGTCACTTCATTATCGGAAGGATGTGGAAGCTTTAGAGAGGGTGCGGAGGAGATTTACCAGGATGCTGCCTGGATTAGAGGGCATGACATACCAGGATAGGTTGAGTAAGCTAGGGCTCTTTGTAGTGAAGGAGGATGAGAGGTGACTTGATGGAGGTGTACAAAATGACAAGAGGTATGGATAGACTGGACAGCTAGAGACTTTTTGCCAAATGGCGATTGCAGGAAAGTACAGGAGGATATATTCATAAAACCATAAGACACAAGAGCAGAATCAGGCCATTCTGTTACGGCTGATTTATTATCCCTCTCTTGCCCATTTTCCTGCCTTCTCCCCGTAACCTCTAACGTCCTTACTAATCAAGACCCTATCAACCTCCACTTTCAATCTGCCAGTGGTATTGGGACCACTTCTCATGTTATACACGAACGATTTGAATGACAAAATTGATGACCTTGTGGCCACGTTTGCAGACCAGGCCAGCAGGAGTTCCCTCAGAGCCTCCCTTGACCTCGCGCGTGTCTCACAGAGACCACGGTAGGATGATGTGCACTGAGAGTCGGATCGGTGACGTAGCAATGTCCTGGAGCGGAACAGAGGCAAGCATTTGGCAAGCCCTGGCTGACAGGCTTGGCCTCCTTCCAGCTTCAGATTTAAGACAGATACTCAGAATGAGTGTAATATTTCTACAAGCACTAACATATAGATCATAACCACTGTAAATATTTAGTTGGTGCTGAGGAGCAGCTTTCTCCCATTAGAGAAGGTTTGGAAAAGGTTCATGTTATTTTGATCCATAATTCACGTGAGGGGGACAGGAAAGAAGACAGAGAGTTTGTATAGATGATAGGAATTGCTTCCAGATTTCTGCAGTTGTCTCCTTTTGGCAGGTGTGCACAAAAGTGTGGACAGGCAAATTTGTCCACCAAGAGTTTGGTCTGAATGTCGCAGCCGATGGCACACTCTAGCCGTCTGGTAACTGTTCAGCCATCAGTACCTGGCACAGGTCTGACCAGTCAGGATTGTTTCGGTGCTTAGTGATGTTGGTGGGGATGGGTCTGTCACTGTGTAACACAGGGGTACAGTACCGGTGGGGACGGGTCTGTCACTGTGTAACACCGGGGTACAGTACCGGTGGGGATGGGTCTATCACTGTGTAACACTGTAGTACGGTACCGGTGGGGACGGGTCTGTCACTGTGTAACACAGGGGTACAGTACCGGTGGGGATGGGTCTATCACTGTGTAACACCGGGGTATGGTACCGGTGGGGACGGGTCTGTCACTGTATAACACTGTAGTACGGTACCGGTGGGGACGGGTCTGTCACCGTGTAACACTGGGGTACGGTACCGGTGGGGACGGGTCTGTCACCGTGTAACACCGGGGTACGGTACCGGTGGGGACGGGTCTGTCACCGTGTAACACCGGGGTACGGAACCGGTGGGGACGGGTCTGTCACCGTGTAACACCGGGGTACGGAACCGGTGGGGACGGGTCTGTCACCGTGTAACACCGGGGTACGGAACCGGTGGGGACGGGTCTGTCACCGTGTAACACCAGGGTACGGTATCGGTGGGATGGGTCTGTCACAATGGTCCCTTCTAGTAGGTCTGGCCCTTGATTGCATTGACTTTGCTCTGTGAGATAGGTCTACACAGCTGCCAACTGCTCAGTGATCCCCTCTGTATCTCTGTCTCTCGAAATACTGAGTGTGGAGGTGGAATGTCTCGGTTTCAGCCCGTGTTAGAACATGCGAGCTTCAGCTTGGCTGAGCTCAGGTAAAATGTTCCCTTCCCGGCCTTCTTTTGTCAATGTGTTTGGAATTTGTGGAATTTCTGCTGGAGGGCAGCCCCTTGAAATGCTCCCACCCCGTGAGTTCTCACTAGAGGCAAGTGACAACTTAAAGCTGATAATCTTTGTTGCCTGACTTCACCTCTGCAGAGTTTGATCAGAGGCTCTCAGATGAGACCTTAACCGCAGGCCTGACTTGTCTTCTCCCCCTCAGGTGGACACGGGATATCCCTTGGGACTTTCTGTGCAGTGAGGCTGCTTTCTCTGGGGTCAACCACCATTCCGCAGAAATTGTTTCTGTGATGAAGATGTCATTGTTAACGTGCCTACTGACTGTTGCATTTCAGCAACACGGGAGATTCTGCGGGCACACAGCACACTGGAGGAACTCTGTGTGTTCCACGCCAGGTCAGACAGCATCTGTGGAGGAGAATAAACAACTGATATTTCAGGCCCAGACCCTTCACCTGTCCTGATACATTGCAAGACATAAAAACTAAAACTATACATTGCAATATATAAATTGCAATGAATAAGTGGTGCAAAAAGACAGCACAAAGATAGTGAGGTAGTGTTCACGAAATCTGATGGCGGAGGGGAGAAAACATTTCTTAAAATGTTGGTCCTTTCAGGATAGTCAGAATGCTCTCCGTAGAAACTTGCTATTCTGGGTGACATACGAAATCTTCTCAAACTCCTAATGAAATTTAGCTGCTGACGTGCCTTTGTTGTAGTTCCTCCGTGATGGTAGCAATGAGAAGAGAGGACGTCCTGAGTGATGGGGTCCTCAATGATGGATGCTGCCTTTTTGAGGCATCACCTTTTGAAGATGTTTTTGATGCTGGGGAGACTAGTGCCCATGATGGAGCTGGCTGAGTTTACAACTGTCTGCAGCTTTTTCCAATCCTGTAGAGTGGCCCCTCCATTCCAGACAGTGATGCAACCAGTGAAAATGCTCCTCATAGTACATCTGTAGAAGTTTGCCAGAGTCTTTGGTGACATAGCAAGTCTCAAACTTCTAGTGAAATACAGCTGCTGTTGTGCCTTGTTTACTGTTGCATCAATATGTTGGGGCCCAAAACAGATCGTGAGAGATGTTAACACCAAGGAACTTGAAGCTGCTCACCCTTCCCACTTCTGAAAGGGAGGTGTGTGTTTCCAGTTCCCCTTCCTGAAGTCCACAATCAATTCCCTGGTTGTTGGGTGCTAGGTTGTTGTTTGACACCACTCAACCAGCTGATCGGTCTCACTCCTGTACGTCTCCTCGTCACCATCAGACATCACCAACGGGCTGACAATTGAAGTGCTGTGCATAGAAAGATCCCAGATGCAAAGCATTCTGTTGCGGACAGACGGTCCGTTGTTGAACGAGGCACACCTGGGAGACCGGCCCTGCTCCATTCCAGGGGCTTGGGACAGCAGCCTATTCTCTTGTCCAGGTGTGGAAGTGGGATCAGGCCATTCGGCCCATCAAGTCCACTCTGCCATTCAAACATTGCTGTTCTTTGGCAACCTCTTTCTTTTGCCTTCTCCCTTTTACTCCTAATCCCAAAGAGGCTGCAAGGATTAGGATGTTATGCTGCAGTTGTATAGCTCGTTGGTGAGGCTGCAGTTGTAGGTGAATCTGGGGGCGACCTTACAGAAATGTTTTAAGCTGTTAGAGGTATAGATAAGGTGGATGGTGACTGAACTGTCTTTTCCCTAGGATAGGGGAGTCCAGACCCAAAGGGCAAAGGTTTAGAGTGAGGCTGAGAGGGAAGAGATTTAAAAGGGACCTGAGGGGCTACTTTTTCACTCAGAGCATGGTGAGTGTATGGAGGAGGCAGTGGTTGAGGAATGTCCAATCGTGTCGTGGATGGGCACATTGGAAGGGGGGAATAGTTGCGGGTCTCTCATTCCCATTGTTGCAGGAGAAATCCCTCTTTCTCTTCCCCCACTAGTGAGAGAGAGCCCGTCTCAGATACCGAAGGGTTGGCATGGACTGTAGCTTTGGATGGACTCTTGATCACCGTCTCTCTGGGGGTTTTTGTCATTGCTTGCCTGGTGGGGGAAGGGAGGGGGGAGAGGGGTGTCAGTGCTTTCGTTGGTGAAAGTGAGGGGAGGTCCACGCTTCTGTAGCTGTTTTTGCACGGGAGGGGGCTGAGGGGGTTTGGGGTTCTGATGTTTCTGTCATTGGGATTTTTAGTTTTGTGGATGTCTGCGAAGAATACGAATTTCAGGTTGTATACTATACAGTCTCTGATATTAAGCTGAGCCAGTTGATATATGCCCGACGCAGGAAATCGGGACTAACTGTGTGGGCACAGTGCTCAGCATGGTCTGAATGGGCCGAAGGGCCTGTATTGCCCCGTGGTTCTGTGGCAAGAACCGGCTCCAGTTTCTGTTTCCGAGTTCAGAGTGAGTAAGGCAGGAAGTTAGTGGCGCTGAGGTGTCCCAGTGCAGTTGCCCATTGGTCAGACACCAACAGACCCACGCACACTAATGGGAGATGTAATCGCAGCAAATGAACTTGAGACTGGACAGATAATTTGCTTCCAGAAACAACTTCTTCCTTAAATCCTTAATAGTTGGTTGTGTGCCATCTTCTGCGTTCACCAGGATCAGACTCGCTCACGTTCTCTGCCTGATCCCAACAGAAAGTGAAGGAAATACTCGTCCTGCCTTTCTGTCCATCTTCTTCCACAGTCGGCGGAATTCTTTACCGTCCTGTCTCGTTCTCCCCTCAGCTGGGACTGGGCCAGAGTTTACATCATTATTGGCTGCCCTCGTACATGTGATTGTGCGGATGCGGGATATCCGGAGTAACACACACCCACTGCTGGGGGAACTCAGCAGGTCAGGCAGCATCTATGGAGGGGAATAAACGGTCAACATTCTGGGCCAGTCAACATTCAGGGCTGGAAAGGAAGGGGGAAGAAGCCAGAATAAGAAGGTGGGGGAGGGGTGAAGTGAGAAGCTGGTGGGGGGGTGGTGACAGGCAGAAAAGGTAACGGGCTGGGGATAGAGGAATCTGATGAGAGAGGATAGTGGACCATGGGAGAAAGGGAAGGAGGGGGCACCGGGGGAGGTGATAGGCCAATGAGGAGAAGAGAGGGTTGAGAAGGGAGCCAGAATGGGGAAGGGAGAGAAAGGGAAGATGGGGGGTGGGTGGGGGGGAAGCAGAGTGAAGTTACTAGATGTTAGAGTAAATGATGTTTATGCCATCAGGTTGGTGACTACCAGATGGAAGAGTGGCATAGTACAGTACAGACTACCTGCCTGTAAGGAGTTTGTATGCCCTCCCCAAGGAATGCATGGGTTTCCTCCAGGTGCTCGGGTTTCCCCCCACAATCTGAAGATGTGCCAGTTGGTAGGTTACTTGGTCATTGGAAAGTGCCCCATGATTCGGCCGGCACTGCTGGGCTGAGTGGCTGGAAGTGCCGTAAGGGCCTGTTCCGCACTATACCCCAATGAATAAACAATATGGAGTGTTGCTCCTCCAACTCGAGAGTGGCTTCATTGTGACCGCAGAGGAGGCCACTGACTGGCATGTCAGAATGGCAATGGGGATTGATATTTAAGTCGGAAGGCCTGCCATTTGTGGCAGACAGAGAGAAGGCACCGCCCTTGATGTACGATGGAAGTCTCCCTTGTGAACAAAATTCAAAACCTCCAAATTCTTGTTCTTTCAGCTGTGACGATCTCGACAGCAGAACACTAATTACTGGCATTTCAACTCGTTACCGTGATCATTTATCTGTGACTTTTCCCTGACCCTCACTCTCTCCCACTGAACTATGCATTTGTGTTTTTTAACACCAGCCTCAGTGATCCCCAGCACATTTTTTCCCGTTTAGAACAGGCCCAACAGGACCGTCGAGCCCACTCTACCCACTTACACCTGTGTGGCCAACTAACTTGTTACCCTGTACACCTTTGGAATGTAGAGGGGCAACTCGTGGTCATAGGGAGAACGTACAAACTCCTTACGGACAGGGTAGGAGTTGAATCTGGCTTACTGGGACTGTAATAAATTCAAAGTTCAAAGTAAAATTTATTATCAGAGTACATACATGTCACCACATAAAACTTCGAGATTCTTTTAGTTGCAGGTATCCTCAACAAATCTATCGAATAGTAACTGTAAACTGGATCAATGAAAGAGCAAAAGCACAGAAGACAACAAACGGTGCAAATGCAAATATAAATCAATATCAATAAAAAACCAGAGTATAAAATAACAAGATAAAGAGCCTTAATGTGAGACCATTGGTTGTGGGAACACCAGACGTAGATGAATGTTTTGTTTATGAGCCTGATGGTTGAGGGGTAGTAACTGTTCTTGAAGCTGGTGGTTGTGGTCCTGAGGCTCTTGTACCTTCTGCCTGACGGCAGCAGCGAGAAAAGAGCATGGCCTGGGTGGTGAGGATCTTTGATGATGGATGCTGCTTTCATGTAGATGTGCTCAATGGTTGGGAGGGTTTTACCCGTTATGTAATGGGCCGAATCCACAACCTTGTGTAGGATTTTCCATTTAAAAGCATTGGTGCTCCCATACCAGGCCATGATGCAGCCAGTCAATATATTCTCACTACGCATCTGCAGGAGTTTGTCGAGGTTTTTGATGACATGCCAAATCTCTACAGACTCCTGAGGAAGTCAAGGTGTTGTCGTGCTTTTTTTGCAATTATATTTACGTATATGATGGATCCAGGTAACATCCTCTGAGATAGTGACACACAGGAATCTCCACCTCTGATCTTCCAGTGAGGACTGGCTCATAGACCTCTGGCTTCCCTCTCCTGAAGCCCACAATTAATTTCTTGGTCTTGCTGACATTGAGTAAGAGGTTGTTATTGTGACACCCCTCAGCTAAATTCTCTACCTCCCTCCTGTGTGCTGATTCATCACCACCTTTGATACAGCCCACAACAGTGGTGTCATCAGCAAACTTGTATACGGTGTTGGAGCTGTGCTTAGCCACACGGTCACAAGTGTAAGGTGAGTAGAGCAGGGGGCTGAGCACACATCCCTGTGGTGCTCCTGTGCTGATGGAGATTGTGGAGGAGATGTTTCTTTCAATCTGAATAAACTGGGGTCTGCAAGTCAGGAAATCCACAAGCGGATATTGAGGCCAGGTTTTGGAGTTTACTTGTTAGTTCCGAGGGGATGATGGTGTTAAGTGCTGAGCTGTAATCGATAAAGAGCATCCTGAAGTATGTATCTTTGCTGTCCCGAAGTTCCAGGGTTGTGTGAAGAGCCAATGAGATAGCATCTGCTGTGGACCTGTTGCTGTGGTGGGTGAATTAGAACTGATCCAAGTCACCACTCAGTCAGAAGCTGATATGTTTCTACAACAGCTTCTCAAAACACTTCATCACTGTGGATGGAAGTGTCACTGCGATAGCCATTTAGACAGGTTACTATGCTCTTCCTGGGTCCCGGAATGATTGATGCTTGCTTGAAGCAGATGGGTAGCACACACTGCCAAAACGAGAGGATATGATATCTGTGAACACACCAGCCAGTTGGTTGGCACAGGTATTCAGTACTCAACCAGACACCCTGGCCAGGATGGTTTCCTTGGATTCACCTCGTGAAGGCAGCCCACACGTCATCTTCAGATACTGAGACCAGAGGATCATCAGGAGACGTGGGGATGTGTGATGGTTGCTCCCTGTTTTGGTAGTCAAAGCAAGCATAGAAGGCATTAAGCTCATCTGGAAATGAAGTTCTGCTGTCCTCTATGTCACTTGATTTACCTTTGTTGGAGATTATGGCATTCAAAACCCTGCCACAGCTGTTGAACATTCCTCGTTGATTCCAGTTGAGTCCAGAATCTCCACCTCACTCAAGGGATGGCTTTCCAGAGACCATCTCTGCATCTCTTGTAGCATTCTTGATCTCCAGACTTGAATGCCTCTGATCTGGCTCTCAGCAGGTTCCGGATTTCATTGTTCATGAGGGGCTTCTGAATGATAACCCTGAATGATATCGCGGGGAGGCACCCGTCCACAGCTGTTTTAATAAAGTCTGTATCGACCCTGGTGTGGTCATTCAGGTCCTCAGATGAGTTGTTGAACACGGACCGGTACACTGACTCAGGGCAATCCTGTCACCACTCCTCAGACTCCTGCAACCACCTCTTGGTTGTCTTGATCTCTGGAGGCTTGCTCTTTAGGCTCTGTCTGTATGCAGGTAGCAGGAGTACAGCCAAATGATCTGACTTTCCAATATGCAGTCTCGGGAATGAACGATAGGCATTCCTTATTGTAGTGTAGCAGTGGTCTCGTGTGTTGGGACCTCTGGTGCAACAGGTTATGTGCTGGTGATAATTGGGCAGGATGTTTTCAAACGGGCCTGGTTGAAGTCATCAACTATAATTTGAACTGCATCAGGATGGGCTTATAGTTGGCCACCGGTGGCATATAAAACCACGGTCAGAATCATAGATGAGAACTCCCGAGGCAAACTGAATGATCTACATTTAATCATTAGGTGTTCTAAGTCAGGGGAACAAAAGGTCAGCACAACCCCCATGTCAATAGTGTTATGCTAAGGTAGACAAGCCGTCATCTCCTCGTATTCAAGTTATGGAGCTGATAAATTGGTTTATTATTGTCACATGTACCGAGGTACAATGAAAAACTTTGTTTTGCATTCCATCCCTGCAGCTCACATCATCACATCAGTGCATTGAGGTTGTACAAGTTAAAGAGTAGTGCCATAATAAGCTGCAAGGCCATAACCAGATAGACTATGAGGTCAAGAGTCCATGTCCTATATGTCACAATACAATCCTGAGATTCGTTTTCCAGTGAGCATGCACCGTGAATACAAAAACCACAATAGAATCAATGGAAAACCACACATGTGATAAACAAACATCCAATGCGCAAAAGAACTTAACTGTGCAAACACAAAAGAGAGAAAAGAAAACCAAAGTAGTAATAGTAAATAATTAGGCAATAAATATAGAGAACATGAGATAAAGTGTGTTTGAAAGTGACTCCATAGATTGTGGGAACAGTTCAGTGTTGGGATGAATGAAGTTATACCCGCTGGATCAGGAGCTTAATGATTGAGGGGTAACAACTGTTCCTGAACCTGGTGGTGTGGGACCTGATGGTTGAGGGGTAATAACTGTTCCTGAACCTGGTGGTGTAGGACCTGATGGTTGAGGGGTAATAACTGTTCCTGAACTTGGTGGTGTGGGACCTGATGGTTGAGGGGTAATAACTGTCCCTGAACCTGGTGGTGTGGGACCTGATGGTTGAGGGGTAATAACTGTTCCTGAACCTGGTGGTGTGGGACCTGAGGCTCCTGTACCTCTTTCCTGATGGCAGCAGCAAGAAGAGAGCATGGCCTGGATGGTGGGGTTCTTTGATGATGGGTGCTGCTCTCCTGCAATGTGTAAGAAGCCTGTTGAGTGGGTGGCTTTGTCTTCAGGAAAGAGAAGTCGAGGGAAGACACTTCAGTCCTCATGGAATGATCAGCAGCGGAAAGGGTGAGCGCTTCAAGTTCCTGGGTTTCAACATCTCTGAACATGATCCCTCAGTCAAACATATTGATGCAATTACAAAGGAAGCATGACAGCAGCTATATTTCATCCAGAGTTTGTGGACAGTTGTTACATCACCAAAAATTCTCAAAAAATTCTATAGATGTACCATGGAGAGCATTCGGACTGGTTGCATCACTGTCTGGTGTGGAGGGGCCACTGCACAGGATCTGAAAAAGCTGCAGAACGTTGTAATCTCGGCCAGCTCCATCAGGGGCACTAGCCTCCCCAGCACTAAGGACACCTTTAAAGAGTTTCAACAGGCTTTGTGCTCTTTTTGCACTACTTGCATAATTCACTTTTAATATATATTTCTTATCATAACTTTGTTTTTTATTATTATGTATTGCAATGTACTGCTGTTGCAAAACAACAAATTTTATGACATATGCCAGTGATTAAAGCTGATTGTGAAGGGTGTAGAGCAAGTTGAGTTCGAGCTGGGTCCTTTTGTGTCCTGGTACCGATTGTAACCTATCCGTTGCCCTGACATACACTCAGTGGCCACTTTATTAGCTGCTCTTGTACCTAATAAAATGGCCATTAAGTACATGTTTGTGACCTTCTGCTGCTGTAGCCCATCCACTTCAAAGTTTGACCTGTAAAGCGTTTAGAGATCTTTTCTGCACACTACTGTTGTGACTTGTGATTATTTGAGTTACTGTTGCCTTCCTCTCTGCTTGAATCAGTCTGGCCATTCTCCTCTGACCTCTCTCATTAATTACCACTCTCTGGATGGTTTTTTGTTTTTCTCACGATTCTTTGTAGCGTTACAGATTGTGGTGTGTGAAAATCCCAGGAGATTAGCAGTTTCTGAGATACTCAAACCACCCCATCTGGCACCAACAATCATTCCATGGTCAACACATTTCTTCCCCATTCTGATGTTTGGTCTGAACAACAATTGGGCCTCTTGACCATGTCTGCATCCTTTTATGCATTGAGTTGCTGGCACATGATTGGCTGATTAGATATTTGTATTAACAAGCAGGTGTACAGGTGTACCTAACAAAGTGGCCACTGTGTGGACTGCCAAATTATTGGGCAAAGCTCAAAGTCAAATTTATTGTCATGTTTCACAAGTCCATGTGTATAGAGGTGCTTACATGCCTCCACATCACAGGTACACACTGTCAGATACACAACATTTCATAGTCATAGTCATACTTTATTGATCCCGAGGGAAATTGATTTTCGTTACAGTTGCCCCAACCAAGAAAACATTTACAGGAAAGACATAGATTATACACAGTTTTTACAAGAAAGATCACAATTGGAGAAATTGAAGGTTCATTTTAGTGTGAGGTGGTCAATTTCAACTTTAATTCTCATTCAATTGTACGTGAATACCCATGAATACAGCCAAATGAAACAGTATTACTCCAGGACCAAGGTGCAAAACACAGTACCAACAGTCATACACAGCATAAGGCACACATAGCACACATAGCAGTAAACTTACAGTCACACTTTAAAAAAAAATTGGCCCAAGTCCTTGAATCCATGAATATTGCAGCAGTCTACAGTTGAACATAATACAGCTTGCCTTCTGCTGAGCAAACACTGGAGGGCACCAGCGACTCCAGTATGGACCCTGCTCCGAAGCACACCAACTCTGACATCTCCCCTGAGTAGCTGCAAACTCCTGACACCATGTTCTGAAGCCTAGTCCTTTGCTTGACCAAGGCCATGCATTTCCTCCTCCATTTGCCAATAAACCAATGAATTGGGCTTGCAGCATTCCGTGGCGATCACAAGAAAAGTGGCTAAGATGATCTCTCGTCGTTAGACTGCAGAATGGCCATAGTGTTTTCCAAACTCTGTTGATGAGCTGGATGGCTGAAGGGAAGTTGCTGTTCTTGAACCCGGTGGTATGAGAGCTCAGGCCAGATGATATCTGTGAGAACAAACAAGAGAAAATCTGCGGCTGCTGGAGATCCAGAGCAACACACACAAAATGCTGGAGGAGCTCAGCAGGCCAGAGAGCATCAATGGAAAAGAGTAGACAGTCGACCTTTTGGGTTGAGACCCTTCATCAGGACTGGAAAGGAATCAGACTGAGAATGTGGGAGGAGTGGAGGAAGAGGTACAAGGTGGCAGGGGAGAGGGGAATGGGTGAAATAATACGCTGGGAGGTTGAGTGGTGAAAGCATTGAAGGGCTGGAGAAGGGGGAATCTGATAGGAGAGACCAGAAGATTATGGAAGGAAGGGAAGGGGAGAGAGCTCCCGAAGGAGGCAATGGGCAGGTAAGGAACGAAGGTGTGAGAGGGAAACAGGAATGGGGAATGTTGAAGGAGAAGAAGGAGGCCAGTTACCAGAAGTTGATGAAATTGATGTTCATGCCGTCAGGTTGGAGGCTATCGAAATGGAACATAGGGTGTTGCTTCTCCAATCTGAGTGTGGCCTCATGTGGCAGTAGAGGAGGCCATGGACTGACAGCTTGGAATGGGAAGCAGAATTGAAATGAGTGGCCACCGGGAAATCCCACCATTTGTGGTGGGCAGAGTGAAGGTACTTGAAGAACTACATTGGGTCTCACTGATGTACAGTGTCATTAAAATGTGTTCACCTCCCTTGGAAGTTTTCATGTTTTGTTGTTTCACAACACTGAATCATGGTGGATTTCATTTGGCTATTTTGACACTGATCAACAGAAAAAGTCTCTTTCACATCAAAGTGAAAACAGGTCTCTACAAAATGATCTAAATTAGTTTCAAATATAAAGCACAAAATAACTGATGGCATATGTATTCACCCCCATTAATATGACACCGAATTATCACTGGTGCACACAATTGATTTTAGAAGTCACATAATTAGTTAAGGTGTCTGAGCTATATATAAACCTATATGCAGTCAAGGTGTTTCAATTGATTGTAGTAAAATACAATCTAAAAATACACCTGTATCTGGAAGGTCCAACTGCTGGTGAGTCAGTATCCTGGCAAAAACTACACGAAGATGACAAAAGAGCACTCCAAGCAACTCTGTAAAAAGGTTATTGAAAAGCACAAATCAAGGGATGGATACAAGAAAATTTCTAAGCCACTGAATATCCATTGGAGTACAATTAAGTCAATCATCAAGAAATGGAAAGCATATGGACAGCGGTAAATCTGCCTGGAGCAAGCTGCCCTCAAAAAATTGAGTAAACCTTTAAGAAGGGGACGAGTGAGGGAGGCCACCAAGAGACCTATGACAACTCTGGAGGAGTTACAAGCTTCAGTGTCTGAGATGGGAGAGATTGTGCATACAACTGTTACTTAGGTACTTTACCAGCCACCGGTTTCTGGGAGAGTGGCAAAGAGAAAGCTACCTTTGGGAAAAAAAACTCGCATGAAATCTCGGCTAAGGTTTGCTAGAAGGCATGTGGGATTTTCTGAAATCATCAGTTCTATGGTCTGATGAAACCAAAATTGAGCTTTTTGGCTATCAGACTAAGTGCTATGTTTGGCATAAGCTAAACAGGACACATCATCAAAAACACACCATCCCTACCGTGAAGCATGGTGGAGGCTGCATCATGCTGTGGGGATGCTTCACTGCAGCAGGCCCTGGAAGGCTTGTGAAGATAGAGGGTAAAATGAATGCAACAAAATACAGGGAAATCCTGGAGGAAAACCTCATGCAGTCTGCAAGAGAACTGTGACTTGGGAGAAGATTTGTTTTCCAGCAAGACAATGACCCCAAGCATAAAGCCAAAGCTACACAGGAATGGCTTAAAAACAACAAAGTTAATGTCCCGGAGTAGACAAGTCAGAATGCAGACCTCAATCCAATTGAGAGTTTGTGGCTGGACTTGAAAAAGGCTGTTCACTCACGATCCCCATGCAATCTGACAGCTTGAGCAGTTTTGTAAAGAAGAATGGGGAAAAATTGCCGTGTCCAGATGTGCAAAGCTGATAGAGACCTATCCACACAGACTCAAGGCTGTAATTGCTGCCAAAGGTGCATCTACTAAATACTGACTTGAAGCGGGTGAGTAACTATGCAAGCAATTATTTTAGGTTTAATAATTGCAATAATTTAGACCAATTTGTAGAAATTTGTTTTAAATTTGACATGAAAGTCTTTTCTGTTGATCAGTGTCAAAAAAGCCAAAACATGAAAACCTCCAGGTGGGGTGGGGTGGTGAATACTTTTTGTAGGCACTGTAGAGGAGGCCACACCAGGAGCACCAGATCAGGAGATGACCCCTACAGATTCACAGGTGAAGTGTCGCCTCACCTGGAAGGACTATCAGGGGCCCTGAATGGTAGTGAGGGAGGAGGTGTGGAGGCAGGTGTGACACTTGTTCAGCTGGCAAGGATAAGTACCAGGAGGGAGATCAGTGGGGTGTGATGAGTCGACAAAGGATTCACATAGGGAGCAATCCCTGTGGCCCTGGGCAATCCCTAGGCCTCCTGTCCCATGATCCTCTCATATCCCTTTTGCCAATCGCCTGTCCAGCTCTTGGCTCCATCCCTCCCCCTCCTGTCTTCTCCTATCATTTTGGACCTCCCCCTCCCCCTCCCCCTCCCACTTTCAAATCTCTTACTAGCTCTTCCTTCAGTTAGTCCTGACGAAGGGTCTCGGCCCGAAACGTCGACTGTACCTCTTCCTATAGATGCTGCCTGGCCTGTTGCGTTCACCAGCAACTTTTATGTGTGTTGCTTGAAATTCCAGCGTCTGCAGATTTCCTCGTGTTTGCGTTTTTAGAACTGAAAGTTGCTCACTCTTTCCACTACTGACCCTTCAATGAGGACTGGACTGCGTCTCCCAATGTCTATAATCAATTCTTTTATTGTGCTGTTGTTGAGCATTCTGTATGTATTTGGAGGTTTCGTTTGCTGCCATAGTGTGGTTAACTGGGAAAGGAATAATAGGGAAGTTAAGAAAATGTGAGAAGATAATTGACAAAGCCAGAGGGAAATGAGAGAAAGTGGTGTGAATGTGACAAGATTGTCTGTGTCAGAGTCAGCATTGGGCTCATTAGCATACAGTGTTGTAATGTAGCAAAATTGCAGATTGTTGAGTAGACACCATTTTTATCATAGCTATGGTGTGGGGTCATCTAGGGTCAGACGCAGACTCAGAATAGAGGAACGCCCATTTAGAACAGAGATAAGGATTTTCTTTAGCCAGAGGGTGGTGAAGGATTTGTGGGGTTCATTGCTACAGGTGGTTCTGGATATATTTAAAGCAGAGGTTGATAAGGTCTTGATAAGTCAGAGTGTCAAAGGTTTTGGGGAGAAGACAGAAGAATGGAGTTGAGAGGGATAATAAATCATGTATGATGGGAATGCAGAGCAGATTTGATGGGCTGAATGGCCTAATTCTGCTCCTATGTCTAACGGTCTAAGGATAACGGTAGAGTGCATTGCGAGTTGCTGAGATCCCATCTAGCCATTCGGTACTTGCACGCTGCCTTCACCACATCCTCGGACTACGCTAGTTGTTGATGCAAATTATTCATTTTACTGTGAGTTTCAATGTACGTGTGAGAAATAAATCCCATAGTTAGCATGAATGTACTCAGCACCAGGTTCAAGGGCAGATACTATCCCATTTTATTTACTGGCATACAGTGCAGAATGGGTCCCATCGCTGCCCAGCAAGCCACCTATTTAACCCCCTAACCTAATTTATTTATCTACTTGTTTGGCACTGATGGTTCCTTAAGTTTATCATAGCCGGGGAGGTAGTGGGGATAAGCTCCCTCTTCCTATTAAATGCTCCCGATGACGAGAGTCTCAAACAGCCTCTGACAACTAGGCCAACTCCTGGCCTTCATGCGTGGCTTAGCTACTGAGCCTGACAGAACCATTTTTACTGGCAGAAGAACGGGCCAAGGTGGGTTACCAACACCTGAAAACCAGTCACTGGGCATATGGAGATCGTCGGCAATGATCCCTCTAATTTGTAATGACCAGTGTGCGCAAAAATCTGATGCTGAGCAATTTTTTTGTCCAGCGACAGCAACATGTGCGCACTGAATAATTTCTTGAATAGAAACAGTATCAATAAGCCAGTTCTAAAATCGGCAGACAGATCATTACAAACCCCACGTTGTCAACCGGAAGAGGAAATGTGATTGTTTGCGATTGTGAAATATAGAGGGTGACTAGCTTTTGTCCACAGTTTAAATTCCTTTCTGCGCTAGTTGCAAGAGATGTCTGTGCGTGCGCATACACATACATCTTGCAGGGAATATTGCTCGTCAGCCATGTTTGGCAGATCACCTAGGAGAAGGAAAAGTCTGGCGGCCATACCCACTCATGGGGAAGGCTTCGGGAGTAAACCCTGAGGAAAAATCTGGAGCTGGGGTTCCTAAGGCAGTCTTACGTTGAGTTCAACACTGACTGTTAACTCCTGCAGTGGTCTCTGTTGTTCCTTTGGATTATCAGCTACATGGAGAGGGGGTGCCTGCTGCAGGGACAACAGCCCGCTCTCTATCTGCCCTATCTGCCTGAAGCGACTGGCTTTGAGACACCAGTAACTCACCTTTGCCCTTTCTCCTGCCAGTAAAAACGGTTCCTCCAGGCTTTGTAGCTAAGCCACACATGAAGGCCAGGAACTGGACTTGGTTGTCAGATACTGCGAGATGCATGGCATTTGGAACATTTAAGGTTTCAAAGGTACATTTAATGTCAAGAGAAATGTATACAATATACATCCTGAAATGCTTTTTCTTTGCAACCATCCATGAAAACTGAGGAGTGCCCCTGAAGAATGAATGACAGTTAAGTGTTAGAACCCCAAAGTCCCCCCAGCTCCCCCTCCCTCCTGCACGTAAGCAGCAGAAAAGCAATGATACCTCCTCCCCCAACCAGCAAAAAAAAAGCATTGGCACCCACCACCGAGCACCAAGTGTGCAGCAAAGCAACAGCAAAGACACAGACTTGCAGTACCCCAAAAACTACTCATTCTCCCTAATAAGGGAGAAAAGGGTGTCTCTGTTTCACAGCGAGAGGAGAGACATAACAAACAACTCGCTGGTTTACGATGTTAAAAGTCCGTCGCATCGCTTTTTCCGAGGTCTGTGCCCAAAGATCTCAGGTCTCCAGGCACATATCTTCTGACTCCCATGACACACTGATTTCCTGATACCAACTTCCAATCCGCCCATCTCCAGAGCCACGAGATCTCGGACGTCTGAAGGCGAGCGAACCTCTTAGGCCGCGTCCTCGCCATGTTGAACAACAGCCAGTCGTGAAGCCCCGAGAGCGCGTCCCATTCCCGCAAAGAACCGATCAGGGTCAGAGTCTTTGAAAGAACCCTGAAAGGGGAAAAGTAGAGATATTAACGATGGAAATAGAGCTTTTTCCGAAGATACAAGCAAAGGAGTCGCCGTTTAGCACCATCATAACTAAGCTCTGCCTTCTTCTTTAATAGGTAGTGGGAGCTTGTCCCCATTACCAGTCCTGGCTATAAGAGTGGAGACCAGCTCATTGGGCTGATTTCAGGTGGGAGATCGATAAACGTATGAAGGACTGAGGAATTGAGAGCCACGAGGAACGAGCACAGGAGAGAGGTTGAGGCAAGTGTAGACCAGACGAGAGGGGTCAGGCTTGAGGGGCCTAGTGGCCTGTTTCTTCTGCTGTTTCCTTGCGTTCTGTCCACATGGTTGAATGGTTGGACAGGAGGGTGGGGTGAGGGGGTAGGCACAATTCTCCCGTCTGTGCTTGCTGCTCGCAGTGGGTGTCTCTCCTTAGTGCTGTTACTGTGAGCTGTGAACGCTCCCGGTCCCTGTGACTGGCAAAGCTGCTCCCTGATAAGGGCTTTCTCCTCATTCGTCAGCTGAAGGCCACAGAGACTTTTAAATAGGTACATGAAAATGAGGTAAATGGAGGGATATGGCCATTGTGTAGGTAGAAGGGATTAGTTTAGGGCTGACCCTTTGTTTACCAATTTAATTGGTTCAGCACAACGTTGTGGGCCAAGGAGCCTGTTTCTGTGCTGTACCCTCTATGTTCTGGAGTATCAGTCACTATTGGCGACAGTGGTGTGCTGGGAAGTGAAGGGTTAACTGTGCTGGTTTCTGAGTGGCGTCACGCACATGCAGGGCTTGGTGTCGGAGAATGCAGTAAGTGACTTACTCTGGGGCCAGGGTCACGCGTTGGTCATCTTTAAAGAGAGGGCCTCTTGTTGGCTGGAGGAGCTTCCTGCGGTTAGGGTGCGAGCAATCCCTTCCCCGCTGTGAGTGTTGCACCTCTGCGAGCTCCTTGTGAATGCTTGGGGCTTGAGCTGGCTGTGCATTCAGGAGACGTCAACGTCATGGCTGTCAAAGCAGACTGTGACATTTCGCTCACTGTAATTAGCCTTTCACCACCTCCGCTCTTGCAGGATATGACTTACAGCTCCTAATGTTCTGAGAGAGATCTCAATTAACATTTGTTAAAACAGCAGCGAAAGGTCATGGTTGGTCCTCTTTGGCTTCTGTCCTGTTGATGTGTTAACTTGCCATTGTGGGATTTGGGAGGGCACCAGTCTTCACCATGGCGCGTTGCAGAATCAGAATCAGCTTTATAACCACTGACGTATGACGTGCAATTTGTCAGTCGTATAGCACAAAGAAATAAAGGCCTACAAACTACAAAAATAAGGAAAGAGTTCAGAAACAAAAGAATAATGCAGTAGTGTTCATGCATTCAGCAATCTGATGATGACAGGGAAGAAGCTAATCCTGAATCGCTGAGTGTGTGCCTTCAGGCTCCTGTACCCCCTTGCCAACGTTAGTATCAGGAAGAGGGCAGAATTAGGCCATTTAGCCCATTGAGTCTGCTCCACCATTCCATTGTGGCTGATATATTATTCCTCTAAAACCCATTCTCCTGCCTTTTCCCCGTAACCTTTGACACCGTTACTAATCAATCCCCGATTTAAATATACCCAATGACTTGGTCTCTGCAGCTGTCTGTGGCAGTGAGTTCCACAGATTCATCACCCTCTGGTTAAAGAAATTCCTCCTCGTCTCTGTCGCAAATGAACGTCCTTCTGTTCTGAGACTGTGCCGTCTGGTACCAGGTGGTGAGGGACCTCAGTGATACAACCTGCATTCTTGAGGCATCACCTTTGGAAGATGTCCTCAATGATGGGGAGTGTTACGCCCATGGTTGAGTCTACAACCCTCTGCGGCTTCTTTGGATCCTGTACGTTGGAGCCTTCATACCTGGCAGTGATACAACCGATCAGAGTGTTCTCCTCCATAACATACCCCCTTCTCATCCCTGCCATCAGGGGAGGTACAGGGATCTGATAAGCCACACTCAATGTTTTAAGAGTCATGCCTTCTCCTCAGTCATCAGCTCTCTGAACAGTCCATGAACACCACTTCACTATTTTGCTCTCTTTATGCACTTTTTTTTTATATTTTCTATATTCTTATTGTAATTTTATGTTTGAACTGCACTGCTGCTGCAAATATACAAATTTTACGACATAGTTCAGTGACGATAAACCTGATTCTGATTCTGACAATTTGCAGGTCTTTGGTCACAACAGATCTCAGACTCCTAACGAAATAAAGATGCTGGTGTGTCTCCTTAGTGGTTGTTTGAGATGAGAAGCTGAACGGAGGCCAGCTTTGTACTCTGCACAACCTCATGTCCACTCTTAGAAGAGCAACGGACCTTGAAGTGTCCAATAGTTTGGCATTGTCAATCACGTGGAAACCTCAACATTGAAAGTACCATGAAATGCGTCGTTTGTGTTAATGACCAACACAGTCCAAGAATCTGCTGGGGGCAACCCGCAAGTGTTCCATGCTTCTGCTACCAACATAGCGTGTCCACGGCTTCCTAACCTGAATCAATATGGCTTTGGAGGAAACTGGACTGCCCGGAGGCAAGCCACATGACCACGCGCACAATGTACTAACTCCTTACGGAGAGCCGTGGGGAGTTGAACCCGGATTGTAAAGCGTTGTGCTACTGTACCAACCTGCTTCTGTCCTTTACCCTCCGTCACCATTCCATGGGTGGGACCTTGCTGTGTATAGATTGGCTGCGGTGTTTCTTGCAATACAGTTATGGCTGCACCTTGCATTGAGTGTAGAGTAGAATTGTTTTCTACTTAGCCTTGAGTGTCTGGCTGTTATCTGTAGTTGCACCCTCTTGTGTTTGAGTTTTTACTGACGATTAAACATCAAACCAGGCCAGACGAGGACATCATCTACCACGTCAAGGCCTTGGAGTCAGAACCAGAATTAGCATCTGGCTTAGTATCACTTCATATCTCATGAAATTTGTTGTATTACAGCACCAGTACGCTGTGATACATAATAATGAAAACTATCAATTACAGTAAGAAAACAAAATATATATATAAAATATTCAATTCAGTAAGTAGTGCAAAAGGAGAGCAAAAACAGAAAACAAATGTGTTCGGTAGTGTTCATTGATTCCTTGTTATTTCAGAAATCTGAACTGTTGAGTGTGTGTCTTCAGACTGCTGTACCTCCTTCCTGACAGTAGCAATGAGAAGAAGGCATGCCCTGGGTGATGGCGGTCCTTAATGATGGATGATGCCTTTTCACAGATGGTCTAGGCTCGTAGGGTGGCAGCACGTTCGATCGCAGTGGGGTGCAATGAGCAAATGCAAGACCCTGTTGGACATTGTTAATGTGGAATGCTCGAAGTCCATCACTGATTGACTGGTGGACAGCGGGGGAGATGTGTGGCCTTGCTTGTAACGAGCACTAGGCCTCAAGTCACGGTGTTGCCTGTTCACAGCCGCCCAGGAGAGGGACGTTGAAATCGGTGCTCTGAACCAGAGACAGTGGGGTGCAGGGTCCCAGCTGGAGTCGGTGCTGCCCCCCAGTGTTCACACGGCTGAAGACAAGCCAGATTGTGTTCGATTGCAGACTGCTGCAACATTCATGGATTCAGGGTCTTGGACTATTTTTTTTGTGTGACGTTTTTACTGATATCTTATACGTGCTTGCTATCTTATATAAGACTATAAGACATAGGAGCTGAATTAGACCATTCAGCCATCGAGTCTGCTCTGCCATTCCATCATGGCAGATCGCAGATCCCAGTCTACCCCATACACCTGCCTTCTCGCCATAACCTTTGATGCCCTGACCATTCAGGAAATTATCAATTTTCACTTAAGGTATACCCACGGTCTTGGACTCCACAGCTGTCTGTGACAGAGCATTCCACAGGTTCACTACCCTGGCCATCAACATAGGAAACATCCTCTCCACATCCACCTTATGTAGTCCTTTCAATATTAGGTAGGTTTCAATGAAATCCCCACCTGCATTCTTCTAAATTCCCCCACATTCTTCTAAATTCCAATGAATACAGGCCCAAAGCTGCCAAACACTCCTCATATGTTAACCCCTTCATTCCCGGAATCATTCTCATGAACCTCCTCTGGACTCTCTCCAATGACAACACATCATTTCTGAGATATGGGGCCCAAAACTGTTGACAATACTCCAAGTGCGCCCTGACTAGTGTCTCATAATGCCTCAGCAATATCTCCTTGCTTTTCCATTCTATTCTCCTTGAAATAAATGCCAACATTGCCTTTGGCTTCTTTACCACAGACTCAACCTGTAAATTAATCTTCTGGGAGTCTTGCATGAGGACTCCTAAGTCCCTCTCTGATGTTTGGATGTTTTCCACCCTTTTAGATAATAGTCTGCACTATTGTTCCTTTTACCAAAATGTATTATCATACATTTCCCTACATTGTATTCCATCTGCCACATTTTTTTTACCCATTCTTCCAATTTATCCCCTCCCTGCTTCCCTTCCCCCACCCCTTTATCTTTCCCCTTACTGGTTCTTCACCTGGAACCTTCCAGCCTTCTCCTTCCCACCCTCCCCCACCTTCTTTATTGGGCCCCTGCCCCCTCCCTCTTCAGTCCTGACGAAGGGTTCTGGCCCGAAACGTTGACTGTTCGTTTCCACGGATGCTGCCCGACCTGCTGAGTTCCTCCAGTATGTTGTGTGTGTTGTTTTGACCCCAGCATCTGCAGAGTATTTTGTGTTTATCACTCTTACTGAGGCCTTTTGTGTACATTTCCATTCAAATATGTCCATACATGGCCTCCTCTACTGCCATGATGAGGCCAAACTCAGGTTGGAGCAGCAACACTTCATATACCGTCTGGGTAGTCTCCAGCCCCTTGGTATGAACATTGAATTCTCCAACTTCCGGTAATTCCCTTCCCCTCCCTTCCCCTATCCCAGTTTCAGTCTGCCCCCTCCTCCAGCTGCCTATCACCTCCCTCATGGTTCCGCCTCCTTCTGCTACCCATTGTGTTTTCCCCTATCCCTTCTTCACCTTTCCTGCCTATCCCCTCCCTGCTTCCCCTCCCCGGCCCCTTGATCTTTCCCCTTACTGGTTTTTTACCTGGAACCTTCCACCCTCCCCCCACCTTCTTTATCGGGCCTCTGCCCCCTCCCTCTTCAGTCCTGACGAAGGGTCTCGGCCCAAAACGTTGACTGTTCGTTTCCGGCCTGCTGAGTTCGTCCAGCGTGTTGTGCGTGTTGCCTTGACCCCAGCATCTGCAGAGTATTTTGTTTTTAAGATCTGGTGAAATGAGTGAACAGTCAACGTTTCAGGCCAAGGCCTTTCATTTGACGACACAATCTACCTCGTTCTGACCTTGCACCTCACTATCTGCCTGCGCTGCACGCTCTCTGTAACACTTTATTCTTCAATGTTATTGTTTTTCCTTGTGCTATGTAATGATCTGATCTGTGTGAACAGTATACGAGATGAGCTTTGCACTGTATCTCTTTGGCCTACAAATCATGTTTTATTTAGAGATGAGGTAAGGTAACAAATCTCTCCAACCCAATAAGACCGTGCCGCCCAATTACACCATGTGACCAATTAATCTATTCATCTGTGTGTCTTTGGATGTTGTGTCCTTGCTGTCTTCGTCATATGCAAGGCAGCAGAATATGATGTGGAGAGCAAGCTGTTGCCCGTGCAGCGGGCTCCCCTCTCCACACGGCTGACTGATCCATAGGAACAGCGGAGACCGATACGGTTTGCCATCAGCGGCTTTGTAGGAGTTGCCAGTCTTGGTTGAACTCAACATAGGTCTGCCATAGGGACGCCAGCTCCAGATTTTTCCACGGGGTTTACTCCCAAAGCCTTCCCCATGAGTAGGTGTAGTGCAGGTAGTGGAGGTTTGAGATCAGAGTTTCCCTTCTCCTAGGTAAGCTGCCTACTGTGTCTGATGAGCTGCATCTGCCCAAAGCGACTGGTTTTAAGGTGCCAGTAACCCACCTTTGCCCCTTCTGCTGTCAGTAGAGATGGTTCTGCCAGGTTTTAATAGCTAAGCCACACGTGAAGGCCAGGAGCTGGACGTGGTTGTCAGAGGCTACTTGAGACGCACATCACTGAGAGCATTCAGTAGGTAGTGGGAGCTTGTCCCCACTAACATCCTACGGCTATAACAGCCTTGAGGAGCCAAGGACAGCTACAGCTTCTATCCTGCTGATAACAGACTGTTAAACGGTTCCTTAGTACAAAATATTTAACTCAGGACTTCACAACTTACCTCGTTAAGAACTTGCATCTTACTTCTCTGTAACTGTGTCACTTGATTCTGCATTGGTATTGTTCGCCCTCGTTTCTACCTCAATTTTCTGAGTAATGATCTGATCTGTATGAACAGTATGCTAAGACAAGCTTTGTACTGTATGTGTGGCAATAAAAATCCAATTCTACAAATTCCAATTCCAATCCCTGCTGTTGGGCTGTAAGGAGAGTTTGTGTCTGTACAAGTGGTGTAAAGTTAGCTGTACAGTCACAAAGGGGCTGATTGGCCTGTGACTGTCTGTACCTCTTGTAAACACTGCGGCACTGTGGTCTCAAGCCACGACAGGCAGGATAAAGTCGAGACAGGCAGGGGCGCAGCACAAGTCAAGGCCCAAAGCCGCCCACCTGCAGCAAAGTGACAGATTGCTCGTCAAGGAAGAATGATCACCCTTCCCCCCCCGAGACTTAGGGCTGGGGAGAGGAGAGGGAAGCAAAAGATTCTGGTAAGTTAATACTACAAACCTTAAGAGTCCTCCACCTGTAACCACAGCAACAGCTGTGTGCATCGCCTGGGTTTCCAGTGGTCACCATGGCAACCGCTGGCCGTAATCACAGACTTGGCAATGTTTCAGTACATCTCTGCAAGGGGCTAGTCCTTGGCCAACTTGTCCAGGACGCAGAGGGGAGGTGGACAGCCCTGTGCAGTGGGATAGGCTGATTGCAATCCAGAGGCCCACATCTCCAACTCAGATAGGAGGCAGCCGCAGGAGACACTCATACAGGGGTCAGAGCTTTGAGTTCAGTCCTCCGTAAGAAAGTTTGTATGTTTTTCTCTTGTGCGTGTAGGTGTCTTCTCACAGTTCAAAGGCGTATTGATTAGAAAGTTAATTGGTCATTGTAAAATGTTCTCTGTTTAGGCTTGTGTTAAATAGGTGCGTGCGATACAGCTCTTGGGCTGGAAGGGCCTGCCTGTTCCACGTTGCGTCTCTAAATAAATAACATACGTTAAATATTTTATTCAAGTGACTCACATTTCTGTGGCAACTTTGCAGTACCTTGGATGGTTACACAATGAAGCCCACACAAAGGAGGTATTAAGACAAGTGGCACAAGTCTTAGACAGCGAGTAGATGGAGAGTGGAGGGGTTTGGAACGGATGGTGTTGGCTGTCATGTTAGAATTCCTGGGCCCTAGTCAGCTGAAGGTACTATCCCAGAGGTGGAATATGGCAAGTTGAGATAAGACCAGAATTAGGCCATTCGGCCCATTGAGTCTGCTCCCCCATTTATTATTCCTCTCAACCCTGTTCTTCTGCCTTCTCCCCATAACCTTTGACACCTTGATTAATCAAGAAGCTATCAACCTCTGCTTTAAATGACTTGGACTCCACAGCCATCTGTGGCAATGAATTCCACAAAAACAGTACAAAAGAAATTTATGTGTGTTGCTTGAAATTCCAGCATCTGCAGATTTCCTTGTGTTTGTGAAAAGAAATACTTCGTTGTCTGCGTTCTGAATAGATAGACAATGTCAATCTATTTTGTGACTTGGGAAGAAAGTTACAAAGATTCATGACCAATATTCTCTCCAAGAAATTCCTCCTCGTCTCCAACTCAATGGATGACCCTGTTCTTCGGAAAGTACACCACTAGTCCTGGATACCCCCATTAGGAATCAAGATAGGTACGTAGATGAAAGAAAGATGGGGGGTTATGTGGGAGAGAAGGGTTAGATTGATCTTAGAGGAGGTTAAAAAGTTGGCTCAGCATCAGGAGACGAAGGGCCTATACACTGCTGTACTGTTCTATGTTCGATGTTGAGTTGATTGTCTTGTGCGCAGGTACGTTGAGTACAGGAACAATGAAAAGGCTTGCAGCTGCAACAAAAACACACAGGTACAGTCAACACTCAGAGCATCAATTATACTGGACAGTGAGGAGACTGTGCAAAACCAGACATCAATGAAAAAAAAAGAGGTACTCAGAGATAAGCTGGCACAATATTGTTGGTAACACTCACAACACGCTGGAGGAACTCAGCAGGTCGGGCAGCATCCGTGGAAACATATGAGTCGACGTTTCGGGCCGGAACTCTTCGTCAGGACTGAAGAGGGAAGGGGCAGAGGCCCTATAAAGAAGGTGCGGGGATGGTGGGAAGGAGAAGGCTGGAAGGTTCCAGGTGAAAAACCAGTAAGGGGGAAGATAAAGGGGTGGGGGAGGGGATAGGCAGGAAAGGTGAAGAAGGAATGGGGAAAACACAATGGGTAGTAGAAGGAGGCGGAACCATGAGGGAGGTGATAGGCAGCTGGGGCGGAGCAGAGTGAAATAGGGATAGAGGAAGGGAAGGGAGGGAATTACCGGAAGTTGGTACAATATTGTCGGCCGAAGGGCCTGTACTGGTCAGTACGATTAAATGTTCATTATTAGAGATAGGTTTTCTACAACAAGAGTGATGGAGGTATGGAATGTATGGCAGTAGAGGCAGATACATCAGGGGCATTTAAGAGACTCTTAGATAGGATATGAATGATAGGAAAATGGAAAGTTGAGTCGGAGAGAAAGGCAAGAGGTGGTTTGCAGTGTTCTGTTTTTGAGGTAGGGTGAGGTTGTGCAGCTTGGTCAAGAACATGATTTTGTAATGACGTAGCTGTTCCTGAAGCTGCTGGTGTGGGAACTCAGGTCTTTGTACTTCCTCCCTGATTAATCCATTGGATCATTTCAGTAAGATTATCTCTCATACTTCCAGTGAGTATAACAGCCCCACTTCAAGTATGAATGCTTCATCCATGGAGTCCATCACAGGGAAAGCCCTCCCCACCATTGAGCACATTTACAAGGAGCACTGCCACAAGAAAGCAGCGTCCCATCATCAAGGACCCCCACCATCTAGGCCATCTCTCTTCTCGCGACTATCATTGAGCAGAAGGTCCAGGAGCCTCAGCTCTCACACCAGCAGGTTCAGGAACAGTTATTACCCTTCAACCATCAGGCTCCTGAGACCTCCGTCGGGGCTGACCATGGACGTTGTGTCCTAGCTGTCCAGATACGCAAGCCTGGGCACTACGATATGGAGAATGAGCTCTCCCTCTCCACACAGCTAATGAACTCAAAGGAATGGTACAGATTGGCACCAGCAGCATCGCAGGAGTTGCCGGTCAGCATTGTGCTCAATGTAGTTCTGTCTTGGAGACTCCAGCTCCGGATTTTTCCCTGGAGATTTATTCCTGAAGCGTGTATAGCTGCAAGGCAGGAAAGGTTTGAGATGGGAGACTTCCTTCTCATAGATGAGCTGCCAACCATGGCTGACAAACCCCATCTGCCCAAAGTGATTGGGTTTAAGGTGTCAGTAACCTACCTTTGCCCTTTCTCCTGTCAGTAGAAATGGTTCCACCAGGCTTAGTAGCTATGGCACTTGTGAATGCCAGGAGCTAGGCTCAGTTGCCAGAGGCTATTTGAGGCACTTGCCATTGGGAGCACTTAATAGGCAGCAAGATCTTGTCCCCATTGCCACCCCCCCCCATCTATAACAACTTTAAGGAACCATGGATTCAGACTCCTGAACCAGTGTGGCTAATTTCACTTAGCTCAACACCGAACTGATTTCACAACCTGCAGGTTCACGGTCAAGGTTTCTTTAAAACTCATATTCTCAGTGTTATTTATTTCTCTTTTATTTGGACAATTTGTCTTCTTTTGCACATTGGCCGTATGTCAGTCATTGTTTATGAGTGCTTACTTACTGCTCAGTACGCCACTGGCGTTTAGGCCAGCAATGAAGGTCCTCCACCTCTGTCCATACTTGGCCATACCATTGCACACGGAGGTAGAAGGATTCTTCATCGCTGTTTCTGTAACAGCTTTGTTTGACCAACCAGGGTCATTAGCCCTGTGCTGATCCCCCTGAACCTTTGATCTGTTGACATGGGTGATCCTACCAAGAGCCAAAGCATAAAGCCTTGTCTCCAGCCAACGTAGCTCTCTGGTCATTGAGGCACACAAGCCTCCAAACCCGACGACAAGGTCGTGGTCCTCTTGGAGGTGTTGATGTAAGTTTTTTTATAAATTCGATTGTATTCTTTATTTTCATGTAAATGCCCTCAAGAAAAACGAATCCCAGGATTGTAAATGGTGACATCCATGTTCTTTGATAATTAATTTACTTTGACTTTGAGTTGACCTGGTGAGGTGTATCTCAACCGTCCACAGTGCAAGGACGTTCTTCCTGAAAAAAGGTGACCAAAGCTGTGCCTGGTTCTCCAAGTGTGGCCCCACCAATCATCTGACAAGACCATCCTACTCTTGTTCAGCCCAATGTTCCAAGTTGCCTGTGTGCAAACTTCCCCGTTGGACTTTGGAGAGGAGGTACAGGAGCCTGAAGTGGTATACCACCAGAACCGCGAATTCCCTTCCACCATTATGAAGCTATTGAACAATCCCCTAACATGATGAGGTGGATTTCAGACCCCACTTTCTACTTTGTTATTTATTTCGCGACACAGCACGGAGTCGGCCCTTCGAGCTGCGCCACCCCCAACACCCCGACGCACCCTGACCTAATTACGGAACAACTTACCATAACCATTTAACCTACCCGGTAGTTATTTGGACTGTGGGAGGAAACTGGAGCGCCTGGGGAAAACCCGCGGATTTCATGGGTGAGGACGTATAGAGACTCCTTACGGACGGCACCGGGGTTGCACTCCAAACTCTGGAACACCCCAAGGTGTAGTGGCATTACGCTAACCGCTACACTCCCGTGGCACCTCCTGATCCTGCACCTTACCGTCTGCTATCTCTGTAGCTATAGCATTTCATTCTGCATTCGCTATTTACCTATACAGCCCGCTAACCGGCCCTTCCAGCCCAGCAACCCCATGCTGCCCGATTGCACCCACGTGACCAGTTACCTACAAGTTGGTACGTCTTTGGGATATGGAGAGAAACTCACACGGTCACGGGGAAAACGTACAAACTCCTTACAGACAGCAGTGGGAATCGAACCCCTGTTGCTGGCACTGTAATAGTTTTAAGCTAAATGCGACTCTATTCTGCATTCTGTTATTGATTTCCCCTGCAGTGCCTCAATGTCCTGTTGTGATGAAATGATCTGTATAGGTGGTATGAAAAACAAAGGTTTTTCACTGGACCTTGGTCCATCCAACAGTAACAACCCAATTTCCCAGTTTTTCTTCAACCATCCAGTTGTTGAACCTGTTCTGGAGCTTCTCCAGGGTGAACACTTCTTTCCATAGATCATAACGAGATAGATTGCGAGGTCAAGACTCCATCTTATCATACTATTCAACAGTTTTCTCACAGCAGATAGAAATTGTCCTGGCGCCTTGATATGGGTATCCTCTACCCAATGTAACGGGGGGGCAGGGGGGAAGAAGAAGAAAAAATGTCTGGGGTGCGTGGGATCTTTGGTTATGTTGGCTACTTTGTGTGTGTGTGTCAGAGAGAGGGCAGGCAAGAAGGAACATGTTATAGAGGAATAAGAAGGTTGCTGTTTGAAGCTGGCATAGATGTAAGGAGCCGAATGGCCTGCACTGTGCTCTACTTTTCTATACTCAATGGGTCACTCCATCAGCTAGCTCCTGTACCTAATAAAGTGGCCACTGAATGTATGTTCATGGTCTTCTGCTGCTGTAGCCCATCCACTTCAACGTCTGACGTGTTGTGTGTTCAGAGATGCTCTTCTGCACACCACTGTTGTAATGTGTTGTTATGAGAATTACTGTCACCTTCCTGTCCGCTTGAACCAGTCTGGCCATTCTCCTCTGACCTCTGTCATTAACAAAGTGTTTTCACCCAAAGCACTGCCACTCACTGGATTTTTTTTGTTTTTTGCACCGTTCTTTATAAACTCTGGAGACTGTGGTGTGAAAGTCCCAGGAGGTCAGCAGTTTCTGAGATACTCAAGCCACCCCGCCTGGCACCAACCATCATTCCATGGTCAAAGTCACTTAGATCACATTCCTTCCCCATTCTGATGTTTGGTCTGAATAACAACTGAACCTCTTGACCATGTCTGTATGCTTTTGTACATTGAGTTGTTGCCACATGATTGGCTGATTAGATATTTGCAGGTGTACAGCTGTACTTTTATTTTATTTATTTAGGTAGAGCCTCACAACATGGTAACAGGTCCAATGATCCCACGCCACCCAATTACACCTGTGTGACCAATTAACTTACTAACTGGTACATGTTTGGAATGAGGGAGGAAACTGGAGCACCCAGAGGAAAGCCACATGGTCACAGGAAGAACCTACCTACGGACTGTGGTGGGAATTGAACTTGAACCACTGCACTACCACGCTGCCCTTAAATACACTGAGGGACCATAGAGTTTACAATATCTTCCCTATGTCTTAACAGGGTCGATCGACCATTTTCTGTTCTACCGATCCTGCGACTGTCTAACCTGTCCACTGTTGTGTTGTTTGTCCGCAGGAAGTGGTTCCCCGGAATTCTCCATGAATGTATGTCACGATGATGATGACAGATCAGATCCCTTTGGAGCTCCCTCCTCTGCTGAATGGAGACGTCACCATGATCCCACACCTAGTCAATGGCGATGGACCACAGCAGGTGAGTCTCAGTCACAAAGCAGTACAGCATATATTCAGGCCCTTCGGCCTGACCAGTTAATGCTGACCATGGTTTCTACCCAGCTATTCCCAATTTAATTGATGATCAAAGTGTATACATCACCAGAAACATACAATCTGAGATTCAGTTTCTTGCAGCCATTCACAGTAAGTAGAAAGAAACACAATAGAATCAATGAAAACCTGCACTTGACAGACACGGACAAGCAACCAATGTGCAAAAGACAACAAATTGTGCAAATACTAAGTCATACGTGGTCACATATATACCTACACACGCACACACAGACACACACACAAATAAATAAATATCGAGAACAGGAGTTGTAGAATCCTTAAAAGTGAGTCCATAAGCTGTGGCATCATTATATAGGACCCTGGTCAGACCCCACTTGGAGTACTGTGCTTAGTTCTGGTTGCCTCACTATAGGAAGGATGTGGAAACCATAGGAAGGGTGCAGAGGAGATTTACAAGAATGTTGCCTGGATCAGGGAATATTGCCTTATGAGAATAGGTTGAGTGAACTCGGCCTTTGTGCCTTGGAGCGACAGAGGACGAGAGGCATTGATTGTGTGGATAGTCAGAGGCTTTTTCCCAGGGCTGAAATGGCTAGCACAAGAGTGCACAGTTTTAAGGTGCTTGGCACTAAGTACAGAGGAGATATCAGGGTAAGTTTTTTATGCAGAGAGTGGTGAATGCGTGCTGGCAACTGTGGTGGAGGCAGATATGATAGGGTCTTTTAAGAGGCTCCTGGACAGGTATATGGAGCTCAGAAAAATAGAGGGCTGTGGGTAACCCTTGGTAATTTCTCGGGTAAGGACAT
Source organism: Mobula birostris (assembly GCF_030028105.1). Taxonomy (NCBI): domain Eukaryota; kingdom Metazoa; phylum Chordata; class Chondrichthyes; order Myliobatiformes; family Myliobatidae; genus Mobula; species Mobula birostris. The sequence continues at coordinate 7,333,960 of NC_092373.1, forward strand.
GTTCAGCACAGCTTTGTGGGCCGAAGGGCCTGTATTGTGCTGTAGGTTTTCTACGTTTCTATGGTGCCAAGCCCAGTTGTGAAAGAGGAGGGTTGGGCGTGGTGCTGGCAAAACCCACCTTGTGAAGAGCTGCAGAAGCAGCAACTGAAATTCCAAAGACCCTGTCCTTGGGAGAGGAAGGAACTCCACCGGGAAAATCATGGTGACAATGGAAGTCACTGGGCCAATCAACCTTTCATTCATTTCAGAGGACTCTGGTGGCTATGTCCCAGCAGGGGTTGATTGGCTTCAGAAGCTGGGACCCTCAGATGAGGAGGAATTTCTTCAGGCAGGGATTGGCGAATCAGTGGAATTTGTTGCCACAGATTGTCGCTGAAATTCTGGTTATAGAACAAAATACACACACCACACAGTACAGGCCGTTCGACCCAGGATGTTGCGCCAACCCACATAAACCTATTACAAGATCAATCCATTTTTTCCCTCCACTTTTCTTTCCGCCAGGTGCTAACCTCAGTGTTTCTAATGTGTCCATCTCTACTACCTCCCCGGCAGCACGTTCACTCACTCACCACTCTGTGTGTTAAAGATTTCATTCTGATATCCACCCTATGTACTTTCACCCAACCAATGGTCTTAAAATTATGGCCTCTTGCATTGACAGTTTCTGCCCTGGGAAGAAGTGCAGGCTATCCATTTTATCAATGCCTCTTAACATCTTGTACATCTCTATCGGGTCACCTCTCATCCTCCTTCACTACGAAGAGGAGAGCCGCAGTTCGCTCAGCCTTTCCTCATAAGGTATGCTCTCTAACCTAGGCAGCATCCTGAGGCACTGGTGAGATCTCACATGGAGTATTGTGAACAGCTTTGGGCCCCTTATTTAATAAAAGGTGTGTTTACTTTGGAGAGGGTTTCGAGGTGGTTCACAAGTATGATTCCGGGAATCAGCAGGATGGAGTGTTCGATGAACTGTACTCGCTGGAATTTAGAAGAATGAGGGAGATCACAGTGAAACTTATTGAATGTTGAAAGCCCTAGATAGAGTAGACATGGAAAGGATGTTTCCTATGTCAGGGAGTCTAGGACTACAAAGCACAACCTTAGAATTAAGGACGTCCATTTAGATCAGAGATGAGGAGGAATTTCTTTAGCCAGAGGGTGGAGAATCTGCGGAGGTCAGGTCACTGGGTGGATTTAAGGCAGAGGCTGATAAGCTCTTGGAATGGTGGAGCAGACTCGATGGGCTGAATGGCCTCATTCTGCTGCTGTGCCGTATGGCCTTGTGACAGCGAATGATAGGTTTTTCATTGGTAAAGGGTTTGAAGGTTATGGGGAGAATGGAGTTGAAAATATTATCCACGAGTGAATCATGGAGCCTGCTCGATGGGCTGAATGGCCTTGCTGCTCCGGTATCTTATGGTCTTAAGAAGGCTGCCCTTCCTCAGGGCAGAAATATGGGTCAGATGTCCTAGGAAGAGGATTCTGCGAATTGCCTACACTGAGGCACTGTGACGGATAGGTGGAGCGAGCGAGATTCCTCCTTCCCTGAGTGATTGCTCCATGCAGTGACGTGCTTAACCTGGCACGTAACCTACAAGCTCCGTCCGAGCAGCCGTGGGTCAGATTGTTGAAATGTCAGGCTGCCATGGCGATGGAATGCAGTCTGCCTGCGTAGGGGAGGGGAGAGCTGACACATCTGGTAGCATCTGCAACAACTCTAAACTCTGCCCAGCTGCCAAGAGGCCTCTTCAGCCTGCCTGCATGGGGAGGGGAGAGCTTTCTCCCATTTAATTCACACAAGACCGTCCAGCATTCAGCAAAGGGAGCAAGAAACAAGCTGCAGGGGGAAATCAGTGAGACGTAGAGTTATAGAACATTGCAGCACAGAAACAGGCCTTTTGGCCCATCTACTCTGTGTTGAACTGTTATTTCGCCTGGTCCCATCAATCTGCTCCTAACCATAGCTCTCTGTGTCCCTCCCATTCATGTTTTTATCCCAACTTCTCTTGTGTTGCAATCAAACGCACATCCACCACTTCCACTGGCAGCTCGTTCCACACTTGCACCCCTCTCTCTGAGTGATGAAGTTCCCCCTCAGGTTCACCTGCCTATCACCTCTCTCAATGCCCCTCCTCCTACCCTTTCTCCCATGGTCCACTCTCCTCTCTTAACAGATTCCTTCTTCAGCCCTCCACCTTTTCCACCTATCGCCTCCCATCTCATTACGTTATTACCCCTCCTCCTTCACCCACTTGGCTTCACCTATCGCCTTTTACCTTGTCCTCCTTCCCCTCCCACACCTTCTCATTCTGGCTTTGTGCACCTTCCTTTCCAGTCCTAGTGGAGGGTCTCAGCCCGAAACCTCAACGCTGTGTTCCTCTCCACAGATGCTGCCTGATCTGCTGAGTCCCTCCAGCAATTTGTGCAGGAGTTCACGGTCCCCTCGTTTAATGGTAGGGGTCCTTGGCATAAAGAAAGTTGGGAACCCAGCACTTTGTGTGTGTTGCTGTGGATTTCCAGGACCTGCAGAAACTCTTGTGTCTGTGATTTGCATTCTCTGGTTTCTGAGAGATTGGCCGCCTGCTGGGTAACTCTAGCATGTCCTCACAGGGACAGTGTTGTTTGGTCAGACATAGGCCCTTTGCCCCACTGAGGTCACACTGACCATCAGCTCCCCACTTCCACTGATCCCATGTTATTCCGCACCCTGGCACATTCCTGTCATCGCCCCACGGATTGGGCGGCTCAGTAATATAGGCCCGGTTCAATTCTCACCGTTGCCCGTAAGGAGTTTGTACGTTCTCCCCGAGGTTGCAGGAACTTCCTCTGGGTGTTCCTGTTTCCTCCCACAGTCTAAAGATGTCCGGCTTAATAGGCTGTTTGGTCACATGGGCAGGTGGTCACTCAACCAGAGAGCCTGTTACAGTGCTGTATCTCTATATGAACTAAAAATTTAAAGAGAAGTGTCTCTAAATAAAAATTAATTCCACCTCTCACCCGTGCACAAGGGACAGCTTAAGTGGCCAGTTAACTCACTGGCCCACACTCCTTTGGAATGGCGGAGGGAATCAGAGGACTTGGGAGAATCTCGCATAGTCACAGGGTGATAGTGCAACCTTCCAGCTGCCGGTTGATGGGACGAGGCAGAATAATATTTCAGCGTAGACTGGATGGGCCAAAGAGCCTGTTTCTTTTCTGTAATGCTCAACGGCTCTAAATGAAACTCCTCAAAGACAGTTTTGCATGTCAGAATCATAAGACCATGTGACATAGGAGCAGAATGAGGCCATTCAGCCCATCAAGTCTGCACCACTATTCCATCATGGCTGATTTATTACCCCTCCCCCCCCATCCCCCTGCCTTCTCTCCATAACCTTTGGTGCCCTGACTAAACAAGAACCGATTAACCTCCAACTTAAATATTACTGAATAACTTGTCTATCAGGACATCTGTGGCAATGAATTCCATAGTGGTTAGCACAACGTTTTACAGAGTACCAATGATCCAGGTTCCATTCCTGCCATTGTCTGTAAGAAGTTTTGTACATTCACCCCATGATCATGTGGGTTTCCCCGGGGTGCTCTGGTTTCCTCCCACAGTCCAAAGGCGGTAGGTTAATTACTCATTTAAAATTGTCCTGGGATTAAATCGGGATAACTGGGCGGCATGGCTCGCAGAGTTGAAAAGGCCGGTTCCATGCTGTGTCTCAATAAATAAACACCCGCCCTCTGGCTGAAGAAATTTTCCTCATCCCTGTTATAAAGAAACATCCTTCTATTCGGAAACTGTAGTTCTCTCCCACTACAGAACACATCCTTTTCGCGTCCACTCTGTCTGAGTGAGGCTTCCATTGGTCAGTGTCGACCACAGATATTGCATCCCAGCTGTCTGGATACGCAAGCCTGGGCAGTACCATATGGAGAGCGAGCTGTTGCCCATGTAGCAAGCGTGGTCAGTACCATACGGAGAGCGAGCTGTTACCCATATAGCAAGCCTGGGCGGTACCATACGGAGAGCGAGCTGTTGCCCATGTAGCCATACTGGGTGGTACAATACGGAGAGCGAGCTGTTGCCCATGTAGCAAGCCTGGGCGGTACCATAGGGAGAGCGAGCTGTTGCCCATGTAGCAAGCGTGGTCAGTACCATACGGAGAGCGAGCTGTTACCCATGTAGCAAGCCTGGGCGGTACCATACGGAGAGCGAGCTGTTGCCCATGTAGAAGCGTGGTCAGTACCATACGGAGAGCGAGCTGTTGCCCATGTAGCAAGCCTGGGTGGTACAATACGGAGAGCGAGCTGTTGCCCATGTAGCAAGCCTGGGCAGTACCATATGGAGAGCGAGCTGTTGCCCATGTAGCAAGCCTGGGTGGTACAATACGGAGAGCGAGCTGTTGCCCATGTAGCAAGCCTGGGCAGTACAATACGGAGAGCGAGCTGTTGCCCATGTAGCAAGCCTGGGTGGTACAATACGGAGAGCGAGCTGTTGCCCATGTAGCAAGCGTGGTCAGGACAATACGGAGAGCGAGCTGTTGCCCATGTAGCAAGCCTGGGCAGTACAATACGGAGAGCAAGCTGTTGCCCATGTAGCAAGCCTGGGTGGTACAATATGGAGAGCGAGCTGTTGCCCATGTAGCAAGCGTGGTCAGTACAATATGGAGAACGAGCTTTTGCCCATGTAGCAAGCGTGGTCAGGACAATATGGAGAGCGAGCTGTTGCCCATGTAGCAAGCCTGGGTGGTACAATACGGAGAGCGAGCTGTTGCCCATGTAGCAAGCCTGGGCAGTACTATATGGAGAGCGAGCTGTTGCCCATGTAGCAAGCCTGGGCAGTACAATACGGAGAGCGAGCTGTTGCCCATGTAGCAAGCGTGGTCAGTACAATACGGAGAGCGAGCTGTTACCCATATAGCAAGCCTGGGCGGTACCATAGGGAGAGCGAGCTGTTGCCCATGTAGCAAGCCTGGGTGGTACAATACGGAGATCGAGCTGTTGCCCATGTAGCAAGCCTGGGCAGTACCATATGGAGAGCGAGCTGTTGCCCATGTAGCAAGCCTGGGCAGTACAATACGGAGAGCGAGCTGTTGCCCATGTAGCAAGCCTGGGCAGTACCATATGGAGAGCGAGCTGTTACCCATGTAGCAAGCCTGGGCAGTACAATACAGAGAGCGAGCTGTTACCCATGTAGCAAGCCTGGGCGGTACCATACGGAGAGCGAGCTGTTGCCCATGTAGCAAGCGTGGTCAGGACAATATGGAGAGCGAGCTTTTGCCCATGTAGCAAGCCTGGGCAGTACCATATGGAGAGCGAGCTGTTACCCATGTAGCAAGCGTGGTCAGTACCATACGGAGAGCGAGCTGTTGCCCATGTAGCAAGCCTGGGTGGTACAATATGGAGAGCGAGCTGTTACCCATGTAGCAAGCGTGGTCAGTACCATACGGAGAGCGAGCTGTTGCCCATGTAGCAAGCCTGGGCAGTACCATATGGAGAGCGAGCTGTTACCCATGTAGCAAGCCTGGGCAGTACAATACGGAGAGCGAGCTGTTACCCATGTAGCAAGCCTGGGTGGTACAATACGGAGAGCGAGCTGTTGCCCATGTAGCAAGCCTGGGCAGTACCATATGGAGAGCGAGCTGTTGCCCATGTAGCAAGCCTGGGTGGTACAATACGGAGAGCGAGCTGTTGCCCATGTAGCAAGCCTGGGCAGTACAATACGGAGAGCGAGCTGTTGCCCATGTAGCAAGCCTGGGTGGTACAATACGGAGAGCGAGCTGTTGCCCATGTAGCAAGCGTGGTCAGGACAATACGGAGAGCGAGCTGTTGCCCATGTAGCAAGCCTGGGCAGTACAATACGGAGAGCAAGCTGTTGCCCATGTAGCAAGCCTGGGTGGTACAATATGGAGAGCGAGCTGTTGCCCATGTAGCAAGCGTGGTCAGTACAATATGGAGAACGAGCTTTTGCCCATGTAGCAAGCGTGGTCAGGACAATATGGAGAGCGAGCTGTTGCCCATGTAGCAAGCCTGGGTGGTACAATACGGAGAGCGAGCTGTTGCCCATGTAGCAAGCCTGGGCAGTACCATATGGAGAGCAAGCTGTTGCCCATGTAGCAAGCCTGGGCAGTACAATACGGAGAGCGAGCTGTTGCCCATGTAGCAAGCGTGGTCAGTACAATACGGAGAGCGAGCTGTTACCCATATAGCAAGCCTGGGCGGTACCATAGGGAGAGCGAGCTGTTGCCCATGTAGCAAGCCTGGGTGGTACAATACGGAGATCGAGCTGTTGCCCATGTAGCAAGCCTGGGCAGTACCATATGGAGAGCGAGCTGTTGCCCATGTAGCAAGCCTGGGCAGTACAATACGGAGAGCGAGCTGTTGCCCATGTAGCAAGCCTGGGCAGTACCATATGGAGAGCGAGCTGTTACCCATGTAGCAAGCCTGGGCAGTACAATACAGAGAGCGAGCTGTTACCCATGTAGCAAGCCTGGGCGGTACCATACGGAGAGCGAGCTGTTGCCCATGTAGCAAGCGTGGTCAGGACAATATGGAGAGCGAGCTTTTGCCCATGTAGCAAGCCTGGGTGGTACAATACGGAGATCGAGCTGTTGCCCATGTAGCAAGCCTGGGCAGTACCATATGGAGAGCGAGCTGTTACCCATGTAGCAAGCGTGGTCAGTACCATACGGAGAGCGAGCTGTTGCCCATGTAGCAAGCCTGGGTGGTACAATATGGAGAGCGAGCTGTTACCCATGTAGCAAGCGTGGTCAGTACCATACGGAGAGCGAGCTGTTGCCCATGTAGCAAGCCTGGGCAGTACCATATGGAGAGCGAGCTGTTACCCATGTAGCAAGCCTGGGCAGTACAATACGGAGAGCGAGCTGTTACCCATGTAGCAAGCCTGGGTGGTACAATACGGAGAGCGAGCTGTTGCCCATGTAGCAAGCGTGGTCAGGACAATATGGAGAGCGAGCTGTTGCCCATGTAGCAAGCGTGGTCAGGACAATATGGAGAGCGAGCTGTTGCCCATGTAGCAAACTCACACTCTCCTCGAATCTGATGAACCCAAAGGAACGGCAGAGACCGATGCAATTTGCTACCAGTAGCGTCGCAGGAGTTTCCAGTCAGCATTGAACTTGACAAAGGACTGCCCTAGGGACTTCAGCTCTGGACTTTTCCCTCAGGGTTTACTCCTGAAGCCTCCTCCACGAGTGGGTGCAGCCGCAAGGCAGCGGAGGTTTGAGATCAGAGCTTTCCATCTCGGCGATGAGCTGCCGATTATGGCTGAAGAGCCCCATCTGCCCAAAGCAACTGTTTTTAAGGTTCCAGTGACCCACCTTTGCCCCTTGTCCTGTCAGTAGAAATGATTCCCCTGGGCTTACTGCTAAGTCACACATGCAGGCCAGGACTTGGTTGTCAGAGGCTATTTGGGATGCACATCATTGGGAGTATTTAACAGTTAGTGGGAGCTGATCTCCATTACCTACACTCCCTGGCTAAAACAACCTTATGGCACCCTGGCCGGATCTTTCAATATTTCATTACTAAAGGTGACAGGTGGGTGACCATGAGGGGAAACTTCTTCATCAGAGAGGGTGGTGTGAGTGGGACGAGCTGCGGGCAGAGGTGGTAGAAGCAGGTTTGACCGCAACATTTAAGAGATGTTAGAATCATTCAAGGATGGGTGGAGAATGAGGGAAATCTCAACGAAACCTATGGAATATTGTGAGGCCAAGAGTCTGCGTCATGGTGCAGAGGTGCAATCAAGAGTTTGATAACAGCGGAGTTCCTGTCCTTGAGCCAGGTGCTGGGTGTTTTCAGGCTTTTGTATCTTCTGTCTGATGGGAGAGGAAGAAGAGAGAATGTTCGGGAAGATGGGGTCTTTGATTATTGGCTGATTTACTGAGGCAGGAAAGTCCGTGGAGGGGAGGCTGGTTTCCATCATGCGCTGAGCTGTGTCCACAACTCTCTGGAGTTTCTTGTGGTCGTGGGCCGAGTAGTTGCCATACTGAGCCATCGTGCATCAGGATAGGATGCTTTTGATGGTGCATTGATTAAAATTGGTGAGGACGGTCAAAAGGAACAAGCTGTCCCATCACACACTCCCAGGGTCAGACACAGAGAGACATTCCCACTACACTGTCTCATCACACACTCCCAGGGTCAGACACAGAGAGACATTCCCACTACACTGTCCCATCACACACTCCCAGGGTCAGACACAGAGAGACATTCCCACTACACTGTCCCATCACACACTCCCAGGGTCAGACACAGGGAGACATTCCCACTGCACTGTCCCATCACACACTCCCAGGGTCAGACACAGGGAGACATTCCCACTGCACTGTCCCATCACACACTCCCAGGGTCAGATACAGAGAGACATTCCCACTACACTGTCCCATCACACACTCCCAGGGTCAGATACAGAGAGACATTCCCACTACACTGTCCCATCACACACTCCCAGGGTCAGATACAGAGAGACATTCCCACTACACTGTCCCATCACACACTCCCAGGGTCAGACACAGAGAGACGTTCCCACTACACTGTCCCATCACACACTCCCAGGGTCAGACACAGAGAGACATTCCCACTCCAATGTCCCATCACACACTCCCAGGGTCAGATACAGAGAGACATTCCCACTGCACTGTCCCATCACACACTCCCAGGGTCAGATACAGAGAGAGACATTCCCACTGCACTGTCCCATCACACACTCCGTTTTTAAGAGTTAAACTTGAGTTTATTGTCCAGTCACAGTGAAAAACTTACTGCAGTAGCATCATCAGGTACACAAAACTGTTCCTCAAGTGGTGGGACACAAGGGTTAGAGGCCAGAGTATACACTCATTTAACATTGAAGTTAAAGTTTTGGTCAGTTGGAGAGTGAGCCTCCCTCTGCACTGTCCCATCACAAACTACTGGTGTCAGACACAGAGAGAGACTCCCTCTGCACTGCCTTATCACAAACTCCTAGGGTCAGACACAGAGAGAGACTCCCTGTACACTATCCCATCACAAACTCCTGGTGTCAGACACAGAGTGAGCCTCCCTCTACAGTGTCCCATCACAAACTCCTGGTGTCAGACACAGAGTGAGCCTCCCTCTACACTGTCCCATCACAAACTCCTGGTGTCAGACACAGAGTGAGCCTCCCTCTACACTGTCCCATCACAAACTCCTGGTGTCAGACACAGAGAGAGACTCCCTCTGCACTGCCTTATCACAAACTCCCGGGGTCAGACACAGAGAGAACCTCCCTCTACACTGTCCCATCACAAACTCCTGGTGTCAGACACTGAGAGAGCCTCCCTCTACACTGACTGTCCCATCACAAACTCCTAGGGTCAGACACAGAGAGACTTTCCCACTACACTGTCCCATCACAAACTCCTGAAGTCAGGCACAGAGAGCGCCTCCTTCTACACTATCCCATCATAAATTACTGGATCAGACATAGACAGAGGCTCCCACTATACTGTACAAACTCCAGGGGCCAGAAAGAGCGAAACTCCCGCTACACTGTCCCACCACACTCTTCTAGGGTCAGCCACAAAGAGAGTTTCCCGCTGCACCAACCAGCCACACGCTCCTAGGTTCAGACACAGAGGGAATCTCCCTCCACACTGTCCCATCACACATTCCCAGGGTCAGACGCAGAGTGAAGCTCCCTCCATACAATCCCATCACACATTCCCAGAGTCAGACACAGAGAGAAGCTCCCTCCACATCATCCCATCACATACTCCCGGGGTCAGACATAGAGTGAAGCTCCCTCTACACTGTCCCATCACATACTCCCGGGGTCAGACAGAGAATGAAGCTCCCTCCACACCATCCCATCACACAAACTTAAGCAAGATCTGAAGAGCTTTATGCTGAGTGAATTGCGAAGTATGCATGGGGCATTATTCGGGGAGAATATACGTGAATTTCACTTCAGGGAAAACCAGGAATATTAGGTGGCACTGCAGGAGAATGGATGGACTGTAAGTAGGCCACAGGCTTGCAATGCGAGCATTGTGGCGTTGCTATGGTAACAGGAAAGAGAGCAGTAAAGAGTGATTTCTCAGCTGTGTGTGTGGGTTAGTGTAAACTGGATAATTGATCTCCTCTTTCTGCTGGTATGGACACAAAACAAAAGAGATGGAGATTGGTCATTGCATGGAATTGTTATTGTGTGCACTGAACCAACCTGCCTGTTATTTTAAATGGAACTAATAGGGAGAAGGCACTCTTCATCTCATGTTCTTGATATTTATTACTTATTTATTTATTATTATTATTATTAATGCAATTTTTTTCTCTTTATTTCTTTTGCACAGTTTTCTTTTTGTCTTTTTCACACTGGTTGTCTGTCCTTGTGTGTGGTTTTTCATTCATTCTATTGTACTCTTTTTTTCCTTGTGAATGCCTGCAAGACAGTGATTCTCAAGGTGGTACATGGTGACATGCATGTAATCCAATAATAAATTTACTTTCATTTTGACTTTTGTGTTTTACAAATGTTTTTCACAACTACAGCACAATGTCCCAACTTTGATATTTAATATCCTAGACAATGAAAGCAGAATTCATGAACATCTAAGATCTCCCCTCATTCTCCTGCACTCTAGAGAATAAAGTCATAACCCTTTCACCACTTCCCTCAGTATCGTCAGTCTTTGTGTGCAGCTTTTCACTGAGTCCATTGTATTCCTTTGTTCTACTGTGAATGCCCACGAGAAAATGAATCTCAGGCTAATACTGTATGGTGACGTATATGTACTTTGATTATAAATTTACTTAGAATTTTTTGGACTTTGTTATTGAGAAAAAGCCTAGGAGAAAGAAAAATTGGCATTGAAAATGCAATTCTGGCAAACACGAGGCCCTGGCTCGTGTTACAGGGCACAGGCGGGATGTAGTCAGACTACAACACCCAACATGCCGTGTAAAACTTGGCATGTGTCTGGTTACTACAGCGACAGACGGTTGTCAGGGTAATGTCCCTGTTTGACTTTGCCATGTTCAAGATTCAAGAATGTCTAATGTCATTTCCTGTGCACAAATATAAAGGAGAAGGAAATAATTTTAACTCCAGATCTGATTAAACACAAAAAAATCACAGTAAGATTAAGAAAACAATAATAAAAAAAAGCACAATAAATATAAATACATGAGATAGCTAACAGTACATACACAGATTGATTGTATGTGCATAAAGTGACACTAGGCACAGGAATGTCTGACAGGAAATGATAAAGTAGTGGTGGTTGGGGGTGTGGAGGGGTGGGTAAGTGGGTGGAGGTGTTGATCAGCCTCACTACTTGGGGAAAGTAACTGTTTTTGAGTCTGGTGGTCCTGACGTGGATGCTACGTAGCCTCCTCCCTGATGGGAGTGAGATAGATAGCTCATGTCAAATCCATTCTCCTTTAAGTGTTCCCAGCTGGGACTGTGGCCTCTGGTTCGAGACTCCCCCACCAGGGCCAATTTATTATCCCTCTCAAACCCATTCTCCTGCTTTCTGCCCGTAACCTTTGATGCCCTGACTAATTAAGAACCGATCAACCTCCACTTTAAGTACACCCAATGACTTGGCCTCTACAGCCTTCTGTGACAGTGAATTCCACAGGCTCTCCACCCTCTGGTTAAAGAAATTCCTCCTCATCTCTGTTCTATCCCCACCTCACCTCTTCACCACTCACAATTTATGATTGACTCATTGACACGCTTTTGGCAGCTGCGTTGAATATTTTTTTCCTCTTGGAGTTCTGTTATTATAAGATCAGGGACTTGAGTTTGAATATTTTTGTTATTTAACACTGAAACAAAGTCCATGTTATGTCAGGCTGCCCCAAGGACGTGTTCAGAAGCCTGTCCAAGCTTGCGTAATGGTTGGTTCTCCAGCAGGTTAAAGAGGGAGAGGGGAGGGCTGTGCTGAGTTCAGCTACCAGAGTACTGTGTCCGGGAACATAGAGCATAGATCAACACAGCACACTGTGGGCCCATCGACCCGCAAAGTTCTACTAACCGAAGTAGGCCCACTCCATGATCAATCTAACTCCCCACTCCTGACTTACTGCCGTTATGCCACTGGCCCATGGGGCAGCAATGAAGGTCCTCCTTCTCTGTCAGCGCTCAGGGCTTCCTTCATTGTGTCAGTAGTTCCCTCTCGGTTTTCACCACTGTCTGTCCTGCAAGTCCCGGGTGGAGGCTCAGGAATACCGTCACACTCAGATGCAGAAGGATTCTTCATTGCTGTTTCCGTGACAGTTTTGTTTTTACCAGTCAGGGTTGTTAGCCCTGAGCTGAACCCCCAGACCTGGAAGTCCAGTTGACCACTCTTAGTCTGGCCTCTACCCTTTGACCTGTTTGGCATGGGTGACCCTACCAAGAGCCAGAGCATAAAGCCCTGACTCCAGCCTGCAGAGCTCTCCGGGTCGCTGAGGCACGGAAGTCTCCAAACAACCACAAGGTTGAGTTTCTCTTGGAGGAACCCTTCCCTTCAACTCAGCCCATAACCCTCCAGTTTTCCTTAAGACCATAAGATATAGGAGCGGAATTAAGCCATTTGGCCCATCCAGTCAACTCCACCATTCAATCATGGCTGATCCTTTTTTTTCTCCTCCTCAACCCCTTTTCTCAGCCTTCTCCCCATAACCTTTGATGCCATGTTCAGTCAAGAACCTATCAATCTCTGCCTTAACGACCTGGCCTCCACAGCTGCACATGGCAACAAATTCCACAAATTTACCCTTTACCCTTTGGCTAAGGAAGTTTCTCCACACCTCTGTTTTGAATGGACGCCTCTCTATCGTGAGGCTGTGCCCTCTTGTCCTAGACTCCCGCACCACGGGAAACATCCTTTCCACATCGACTCTGTCTAGGCCTTTCAACGTTCAAAAGGTTTCAATGAGACACCCCCCATCCTTCCAAATTCCAGCAAGTGCAGACACAGAGCCATCAAATGGTCTTCATACATTAACCCTTTCATTCCCAGAATCATCCTTGTGAACCTCCTCTGGACCCTCTCCAATGCCAGCACATCTTTTCGATATTCATGTGTTTCTTTGTATATTTATGTGTCTACCTAAGAGCATTTTAAATATCCCTAGGGTATCAGCCGTATACACTCCATGGCCACTTTATTACCATTCCCCTCTGACCTCCCTCATTACCAGAAATGGATGTTTTTTTTTTTGGTTTTTCGAACCATTCTCTGTAAACTCTGGAGAATTTTGTACGTGAAAATCCCAGGAGATCAGCAATTTTTATTGCTGCACCGTAGAAAATATCCATCCTGATGTATCATGGCTTGGTATGAAACTGCTCGGGCATGACCACAGGAAATGGCAGAGTGCTGAGAACACTGCTCAGCACATCATGTAAACAAGCTCTCTTCTCCATAGGCACTGTCTATACGTCTCGCTGCCTCACTAAAGCATCCTGCATAATCAAAGCCCAGTAGTATAGTGGTTAGCACAATGCTTTACGGTACAAGTGACCCGCGTTCAATACCCCCTGCAGTCTGTACATTCTCCCCGAGACCATGTTGGTTTCCTCCGGGTGCTCTGGTTTCCTCCCACAGGCCAAGATGTGATGGTTAGTGGGTTAATTGGTCATTGTAAATTGCCCTGTGTTTAGGCTGGGGTCAAATAGGTGATTTGCTGGGCTGGAGTCCTGTTCTGTACTGTATCTGAATATAAAAATAGATAAATAAATAACCCCCCTCCCACCCCGGACATTCTGTCTTCATCCCACCCGCAGGAGTCAGAGTATATCAAATCCTGAAAGAACGTACCACCATTCTGAACGACAGCTTCAATTCTGCTGATTATTCGATGTTCCCGTGGTATGATAGAAAGGACTCTTAACCTCACAGCCTACCTCGTTGTGACCTCGCGCCTCACTTTCTGCCCGCACTGCACGTCCTCTGAATCTGCAACACGTTATTCTGCACTGCCTTACAGTTTTCCCTTGTGCCACCTCAGTGTACGTTTGTAACAAGGTTACTTGTATGAGTATCCTGCAGAGCGAGCTTTTCACTGTTCCTCAATACCCTTCACATAGAGGGTGGTGTGCATTTGGAATGAGCTGCTAGAAACAGTGGTTGAGGCAGGCAGGTTAGCAACATTTAAAAGCCATTGAGACCAGTGCATGCACAGCAGAGGCTTTTCGGACAATAGACATAGGGGCTGAATTAGGCCATTTGGCCCATCAAATTGTTCTGCCCTTCGATGGTGGCTGATTTATTATCCCTCTCAGCCCCATACTCCTGATTTCTACACATATCCATCAACACCCTGACTCATATAGAACCTATCAACCTGTACTTTAAATACACTCAGTGATGGCCTCCTCAGCCTGTGCCAAATGCGGGCAGATGGGACAACCTTGCTATACAACACAGCCAACATGAACAATTCTATGCTGTATGTCTCTACGTTCTATGGTCACTTCGTTATGTAGGCACCTCTTTTGTAAACCGTGGTTATCTGAGTTACTGTCGCCTTCCTGTTAGCTTGAACCAGTCTGGCCAATCTCCTCTGACCTCTGTCATTAACAAGGCATTGAACTGACACATTCTGGGTGCTTTTTTTTTGCTTTTTGCATGATTCTCTGTAAATTCTAGAGAGCATTGTGCATGAAAACCCCAGGAGATGAGCAGTTTCTGTGATACTCAAACCACCCCGTCTGGCACCAACAATCATTCCACAGTCAAAGTCACTTAGATCATGTTTCTTCCCCATTCCGATGCCTGGTCTGAACAACTGAACCTCTTGACCATGTCTGCATGCTTTTTGGCATTGAGTTGGTGCTACCCGACTGGCTGATTAGATGTCTGCATGAATGAGAAAATGTACCTCATAAAGTGGCCGCTGAGTGCATGTGGTAATAATTTACTCATTCATCTACAAATATGGGCATATTATCTCATTAGGAAAATATTGGAGAGAAGAGGGTTATGAAATATGGAAGGGCTTGTTGTGGACGAGGTGATGTATCCTGCTTGGCATTGAGTAGGAGAGGCAGTGATTAGAAAACGAGTTTAGACAGAGTCCAGGTGTTGTGGGATCTGGGATTATCCAGCTGAATTTTATGCCTTGTGTTAGTGAGAGGTTAAAGTTTTGGAAAACAGATGGGTTTTAAACGGAGAAGAGAAAGGTGTGAAAATGAGGACATTTCCAAGTTCGGGATAGGACTGAACAATGGTCAGCAGGTGTCGGAGGACTGTGGATCACCAGGACAAGTTTCGGGAGGATTTGAAAATAAGGGTGAGAATTCTTAAACTGCAGAAGGACAGAGGTAAAATAAACAAGTAAAAAGACAGCAGCTAACATTGGAACAAGTACACCAGGCCAAAAAACAACCATGCAACATAAAGATGGTCAGAAATAGCAAAGGCTCTTTTGTATACTCAACCTTCACACACCGCACAGCACAAGTTATAGCGTCACCGCACAGGTCATAGTGTTACCACGCGGGTAATAGTGTCACCACACAGGTTGTAGCATCACTGCACAGGTCATAGTGTCACCATGTGGGTAATAGAGTCACCACACAAGTAATAGTGTCACCATGCAGGTAGTAGTGTCACCGCACAGGTCATAGTGTTACCAAATGGGTAATAGTGTCATCATGTGGGTAATGGTGTCACCGAGCAGGTAATGGTGTCATTGCACAGGTTCTAGCATCACTGCACAGGTCATAGTGTCACCGTGTGGGCAATAGTGTCACCACACAGGTCATAGTGTTACCATGTGGGTAATAGTGTCAACATGCAGGTAATAGTGTTGCTGCACAGGTTATAGCATCACTACACAGGTAATAGTGCACTGTTCAGATAATAGTGTCACCACGCAGATAATAGTGTCACGGCACAGTTTATAGCATCATTGCACAGGTCATAGTGTCAACGAACAGGTAGTAGTGTCTCCGCGTAGGTCATAGTGTCATCCTGCATGTAATAGTGTCACCGCATAGGTAATAGTCACCACACAGGTTATAGTGTCACTACACAGGTAGTAGTGTTACCGCTCAGGTAATTGCATTACTACACAGGTTATAGTGTCACTACACAGGTATTTGCATCTCCACCCTAAACATTCCCATCAACATTTTACCTGGAAAAGAAGAACACTGGCCAAAGTTTCATTCTCTAAATTAACCCACCAATTTTCCTCAGTTGAAGTGAAGCATACTTCACATTCCACACTGCCCCAAACTTTAGCCCAAACCACCATTTAAGTTGCTAAATTATCACCCTCAAAGTTCAAAATAAGTTCAAGGTATTATTAATGCACTTACAGTATATGCCACCATAAACAACGCTGAGATGTATTTTCCTGTGAGCACAGTCAGTAAATCCATAGAATAATGACCACAATAGAATTGATAACGATTGCACCAACCATTCAACCAGTATGCAATGACTACGTACTGTGGAAATTCAAAGGTAAAGAAATAATATTTATAATAATATGTCTGCACCTCAGGTTTTACCAGATTGAGCTGAGAAAAAAAATAGTAAATAGATAATGAACACATGAGACGAAAAGTCTTTGAAAATGAGCCTATAGGTTGTGGAAACAACTCAATGATGGGGCAAGTGAAATTGAATGAAGTTATTCCTCTGGTTCCAAAGCCTGATGGTCGAGGGGTAATAACTGTTCCTGAACCTGGTGGAAACAACAGGAATTCTGCAGATGCTGGAAATTTAAGCAACACACATCAAAGTTGCTGGTGAACGCAGCAGGCCAGGCAGCATCTGTAGGAAGAGGTGCAGTCGACGTTTCAGGCCGAAACCCTTCGTCAGGACTAACTGAAGGAAGAGTGAGTAAGGGATTTGAAAGTTGGAGGGGGAGAGGGAGATCCAAAATGATAGGAGAAGACAGGATGGGGAGGGATAGAGCCAAGAGCTGGACAGGTGATAGGCAAAAGGGATACGAGAGGATCATGGGACAGGAGGTCCGTGAAGAAAGACAAGGTGGGGGGGGAACCCAGAGGATGGGCAAGAGGTATATTCAGAGGGACAGAGGGAGAAAAAGGAGAGTGAGAGAAAGAATGTGTGCATAAAAATGAGTAACAGATGGGATACGAGGGGGAGGTGGGGCCTTAGCAGAAGTTAGAGAAGTCGATGTTCATGCCATCAGGTTGGAGGCTACCCAGACGGAATGTAAGGTGTTGTTCCTCCAACCTGAGTGTGGCTTCATCTTTACAGTAGAGGAGGCCGTGGATGGACATGTCAGTATGGGAATGGGATGTGGAATTAAAATGTGTGGCCACTGGGAGATCCTGCTTTCTCTGGCGGACAGAGCGTAGATGTTCAGCAAAGCGGTCTCCCAGTCTGCGTCGGGTCTCGCCAATATATAAAAGGCCACATCGGGAGCACCGGACGCAGTATATCATCCCAGTCGACTCACAGGTGAAGTGTTGCCTCACCTGGAAGGACTGTTTGGGGCCCTGAATGGTGGTGAGGGAGGAAATGTAAGGGCATGTGTAGCACTTGTTCCACTTACAAGGATAAGTGCCAAGAGGGAGATCAGTGGGGAGGGATGGGGGGGACGAATGGACAAGGGAGTTGTGTAGGGAGCGATCCCTGAGGAATGCAGAGGGGGGGGGAGGGAAAGATGTGCTTAGTGGTGGGATCCCGTTGGAGGTGGCGGAAGTTACGGAGAATAATATGTTGGACCCAAAGGCTGGTGGGGTGGTAGGTGAGGACCAGGGGAACCCCATTCCTAGTGGGGTGGCAAGAGGATGGAGTGAGAGCAGATGTACGTGAAATGGGGGAGATGCGTTTAATAGCAGAGTTGATAGTGGAGGAAGGGAAGCCCCTTTCTTTAAAAAAGGAAGACATCTCCCTCGTCCTAGAATGAAAAGCCTCATCCTGAGAGCAGATGCGGCAGAGACGGAGGAATTGCGAGAAGGGGATGGCGTTTTTGCAAGAACCTGATGGTGTGGGTCCTGATGGTTGAGGGGTAATAACTGTTCCTGAACCTGGTGGTGTGGGACCTGATGGTTGAGGGGTAATAACTGTTCCTGAACCTGGTGGTGTGGGACCTGATGGTTGAGGGGTAATAACTGTTCCTGAACCTGGTGGTGTGGGACCTGATGGTTGAGGGGTAATAACTGTTCCTGAACCTGGTGGTGTGAGACCTGATGGTTGAGGGGTAATAACTGTTCCTGAACCTGGTGGTGTGGGACCTGATGGTTGAGGGGTAATAACTGTTTCTGAACCTTGTGGTGTGGGTCCTGATGGTTGAGGGGTAATAACTGTTCCTGAACCTGGTGGTGTGGGACCTGATGGTTGAGGGGTAATAACTGTTCCTGAACCTGGTGGTGTGGGACCTGATGGTTGAGGGGTAATAACTGTTCCTGAACCTGGTGGTGTGGGACCTGATGGTTCAGAGGTAATAACTGTTCCTGAACCTGGTGTTGTGGGACCTGATGGTTGAGGGGTAATAACTGTTCCTGAACCTGGTGGTGTGGGACCTGATGATCGAGGGGTAATGACTGTTCCTGAACCTGGTGGTGTGGGTCCTGATGATTGAGGGGTAATAACTGTTCCTGAACCTGGTGGTGTAAGTCCTGAGGCTCCTGTACCTTCTTTCTGATGGCAGCAGCGAGAAGAGAGCAAGTCCTGGTTGGTGGTGTGGCTGATGATAGATGCTGCTTTTCTGTGGTCCGCTACATGTGGATGTGCTCAATGGTATGGAGGGCTTCACCATACAGTACGGTCTGGCCCGTATCCACTACTTTTTGTAGGATTTTCCTTTCACGGGCACTGGTATTTCCATAGCCAGCTGTGATGCAGCCAGGCAGTGTACTCTCCCACACATCCACAGAAGTTTGTCAAAGATTGCTTTGTTAAGATTTTGAGCAAAATTTGAAAAATACTTGAGAAAATACAAGCAACTGCAGGTGGTAAGTTCAACACTGGACTTATTCCAGGAGCAATAGAAGTGTAGAGTGAAGCATGCTTGGACATAGAGGAGGTTTTACCACCGTTGGCAGGATGGCTGAAAAGGTGTCTGGTGTGTGGACCCTCATTAGTCAGAGGGCTGAGCTCAGGAGCTGTCAGGTCGTGTTACAGCTCTGTAATGCCCTGGTTACACAGCACAGGCTCCAGAGAGGGTGCAGAAAAGATTTACCAGGATGCTGCCTGGTTTAGAGAGCATGTCTTGTGAAGAAAGGTTGAGCGAGCTAGGGCTTTTCTCTTTGAAGTGAAGGATGAGACATAATAGGGGGGGTACAAGGTAAGGGGCATAGACCAGAGGTGTTTTCCCCAGCGCGCAAATGGCTAATACAAGGGGACACAGTGTTAAAGTGACTGGAGGAAAGTATAGGGGGGGTGTCAGAGGTAGGTTTTTCGCACAGAGATTGATGGGTGGGTGGATCACCCTGCCAGGGGTAGTCAAAGAGGCAGGTACATCAGGGTCATTTAATTGACTCTTAGATGTATGATAGAAGAATGGAGGGCTATGTGGGAAGGCAGGGTTACATTGATCTTGAAGCAGGTTGGAAGGTTGGCATAGCATTGCGGGCTGAAGGGCCTGTTCTCTGTTCAGTGTTTCAACCCTGGAACTCCCTGTGCAGCGTCACTGTGCAAACAGCTTCCCCATCAGGACCGCAGTGTGTCAAGGAGGTCACTCACCCCCAGCTAGAGTAACCACTGATCAGCAGGTTTTCAGCTGAAAACGCGCAGTTCAAACAAAGTATAGTACTGTGCTAAAGTCTTATACAGTATATTGCTAGGGTGCCTAAGAATTTTGCACAGTGCAGTATCTGTCAATTTGGAGTGCAGAGCGAGTTTGTAAATCTAGTGGGAGCAAAGAATGTTGGGAATGGTGAGGATGGAGCCCCACAGGAGGGGTGTGGGACAGGTGGCAGAGGAGGAGTGCCGGGGTGGAGTTGGTGCAAGTGCAGACACACCCAGCCCTGAGACACCAGGCAAGGTCATATGATTCCAAACAACTGGTTTATTGATCATTACAGAACGTCTCTCTGGTGCTTCCTGCTCCCTCGCCTTTCCCTGCCCCCTTCAACTTTTCCCACACATGATTCCCCTCTCCCTGCTCCCTTCCCACTCTCTGTCCACAATAGAGACCCAGATCAGGATCAGGTTTATCATCACTCACATCTGTCATCAAATGTGTTCATTTTAGTACAGTGCAATACATAAAATTTCTACAGTACTGTACAAAAATCCTGGGCACCCCAGCTACATATATGTGCTGAAGACTTTCACCTATACTGCTCACTCAGTGGCCACTTTATTAGGTACACCTGTTCAGACCAAACATCAGAATGGGGAAGGAACATGATGTAAGTGACTTTGACCATGCAATAATTGTTGGTGCCAGACAGAGTGGTTTGAGTATCTCAGAAACAGCTGATCCCCTGGGATTTTCATGCAAACCAGTCTCTAGAGTATATAGAGAATGGTGTGGAAAAACAAAGAAAACAGCCAGTGAGCGGTAGCTCTGTGGGTGAAAATGCCTTGTTAATGAGAGGTTGGAGGAGAGTGACCAGACTGGTTCAAGCTGACAGGAAGGCAACAGTAACTCAAACAACACATTAGAAATATAGAAAACCTACAGCACAATACAGGCCCTTCAGCCCACAAAGCTGTGCCGTACAGGTCCTCACAACAGCATCTCTGAACATGCAGTCAAACCTAGGTGGATTGGCTGCGGATCACAGACATACACTGTATGTATTTTCTCTGAGGTAGTTAAAACTCCCAATGAAGTAACTGGAAGATCTTACTTTCATTGGCACTGCATTGAGAAGTCTCTTCTAGACACAACAGCACTGCAGCCTGGAGACTGCCTTGGCACTTATCTTCAACTTTTGAAGAAAGGATGTGCTGGCTTTGGAAAGGATCCAGAGGTGCAGGGGAATTATCTTCGGAATGAATAGGTTAACTTTGCTGGAATTGAGAAAATTCTGGGGGGATCTCACTGAAAACTATTGAATGTTGAAGGGCCCAGATAGGGTAGACATGGAGAGAATGTTTCCTACAGTGGGGGGAGTCTAGGACCAGAGGACACAGCTACTTTGGGAACATCCTGACATTAGGTCAGATGATAGAGACTTTCAAATCTTTCCTTCAGCCGTTGGAGATAAGTGTCAAGACAGTCGCCTGAGTTCGGTACTGTTGTGTCTCTGTACAGCTGAAAGAGTACATCCTATCGCCTGTCATTCCGATCTCTTTTAACCCAGTGTTCACAGACTTCAAAGTCCAGCTCTGTACAATGCACAAGTCCTGAGTCCTCCACTGGTCAGGGATGAACACGGAGTTGTATCCTAGCTGTCTACGTCAGCCTTTCTCAACATTTTTGCCCTGGAGGAACACTTGAGATAATTTTCAGGCCTCAGGGAACCCCTGCGTAAAAATTATATCTGCAGCTCATGGTACATTAGCATGATCAGTAAGTTGTAGATATAATCATCCAAAAATAATTGTCAATGCTCTTTAAGGTAATGAATGAATTTTTAGCCAGCCTCTCTTAGAAAACAACAGGCAGTTAAGCTTAGCTTACTTTTCTTGAAATTAATCTCTTTCTTTCCCTTTCATAAATTTTAAAAACTCAAAAGGCAAACATAATAAATTTCTGTTAAATAACTGGCTTAAGCCAAAATGGGATTTAATTTTTCTAAAGATAGGCTCAGTAGATTTAATTTAAAGGTTGTAAATTGATCTTAATTAATGCTATTTACAACATGAAAATTTATTGACAATATTGAATCGTGAAGATACTAAAAACCATCCTCTCCCCTCGGTGCAATACAGCGCTCACCAATTATCAGCCTGCCATCGTCCCCTTTGTCCAATATTGCGATCACTAATTATCAGCCTACCATCCTCCCCTCCGTTCAATACAGCACTCACCAATTATCAATGGCCTCCCCTATCTTGTGTCAGAAACTGAGAATGGACTCAAGCAATTAAACGTGGTCCTACTGCGCACTGCCACACTGGGCTGAGAGACCTCAAATGTGGTTACTAACAGCGCTGCTTGATCAATGCCCACCACTGCGAACACTAGTGTTGTGTGAAGTTCAAAAAACGATGTTTATTTTTATCACGTTCTCTCTCGTGGAACCCTAGGTTCAGTGGCACCCCGGCTGGAAAAACCCTGATCTGCGTGATACGCCAGCCAGGCAGTATGATATGGAGAGGAAGCTGTTGCCCATGCAGTAGGTTCACACTGATGATGAATCCTGCTCGTTACTTCTCCAAAGAACTCTAACAGATTTGTCAGGCAAGATTTTCCCTTGAAGGAACACGCTGACTCTGGCCTATTTTATCATGTGCCTCCAAGTACCCTGAAACCATATCCTTAACAATTGACTCCAACATCTTCCCAACCACTAACTGGCCTATCATTTCCTTTCTTCTGCCTCTCTCCCTTCTTGAAGAGTGGAGTGACATTTGCAATTTTTCAATCTTCCGGAATCATTCCAGAATCTAGTGATTCTTGAAAGATCATTACTAATGCCTCCACAATCTCTTCAGCCACCTCTTTCAGAACACTGGGGTGTACACCATCTGGTCCAGGTGACTTATCTACCTTCAGACCTTTCAGTTTTCCAAACACCTTCTCCCTAGTAATAGTAACTTCACACACTTCATGACCCCTGACCTCCAGCATACTGCTAGTGTCTTCCATAGTAAAGAGCTGTGCAAAATACTCATTCAGTTCGTCCACAACTTCCTTGTCTCCCATTACCACTTCTCCAGCATATTTTTCCAATGTTCTGATACCCTCTCTCGCCTCTTTTTGACACATATGTACCTGAAGAAAATATTGGTATCCTCCTCATTATTGTTGGCTCGCTTACTTTTGTTTTCCATCTTTACCTTCTTAATGTTTTAGTCGCCTTGTTGGTTTTTAAAAGCTTCCCAATCCTCTAACTTGCCACGAATTCTTGCTCTGGTAGATGACTAACTCATCAGAATGTTACTCCTGGGATTGGAGTTCTGTCCCAGAGAGAAGACAGGATTTTAGACTGTAGGACAGTAAATTAAGTGTTAGGTCATAAGACAAAGGAGCATAATTAGGCCATTTGACCCATCGAGTATGTGCCGCTATTCTATCATGGCTGATTTATTATCCTATCCCTCCTATCTCCTTCCCGTAACTGTTGATGCCCTGATTAATCAAGAACCTATTGACTTTCACTTTAAGTATACTCAATGATTTGCACAGCAATTTTTGGAAATGATTTCCAAAGATTCACCTAAATCTGGTGAAAGAGAATCCTCCTCTGTTCTAAATTCCTCTATTCTAAGGTTGTGCCCTCTGGTCCTAGACTCGTCCACTGTAAGAAGCATCCTCCCCATATCCAATCTATCCAGACCTTTTAATATTCAATAGGTTTCAATGATTTCCTCCCTCATTTTAAACTCCTGTAAGTAGAGCCCCAGAGTCATCAAATCATCATACCATAACCCTTTCATTCTCAGGATCATTCTTGTCAACCTCCTCTGGACCCTCTCCAACGCCATAGAAACATAGAAAACCTACAGCACAATACAGGCCCTTCAGCCCACAATGCTGTGCTGAACATGTACTTACTTTAGAAATTACTTGGTTACCCATACCATAGCCCTCTATATTAAGCTCCAGGAATCTCTTAAAAGACCCTATCGTATCCACCTCTACCACCGTTGCCGGCAGCCCATTCCACACACTCACCACTCGCTGTGTAAAAAATGTACCCCTGACTTCTCCTCTGTACCTAACACATGTTTTCTTAGATAAAGGGCCCATAACTGCTCACAGTACTCGGTGCAGCCTGACCAGTACCTTATAAAGCCTCAGTTTTGGATGGAAGGTGTTTCTCCATGTGGAGGCTGGTGAGACACATGTTCGTTGTAATTGATAGAAATTAATTAATTGATTGATTAGTTTCTTTGTTCGAGGTCCAATGCGGAGCAGGCTCTTCCGGCACAGTGAGCCGTGCCACCCAGTAACCCACCTATTTAACCCAACTCACAATTGATCAATTAACTTACCAACTGGTACGTCCTTGGACTGTGGGAGGGAGCTGGAGCAGCCACTGGAAAGCAAACATTCACAGGGAGAGTGTACAAACCCCTTGCAGAGGATGCTGGAATTGAACCGCAAACTCTGATGCCCCAAGCTGTAGTAGCATTGCGCTAGCTGCTACACTACTGTGGCGCTGCAGTATGATTTGGAGGTTATTGCAGATTATAGGGAGATCTGTTGGGGAAGAGGGCAGATGGATTTCTGTACAGGGAAGTGTGAAGTGATCCATGCTGGAAAGTCAAACCAATGAAAGACATATGCTATGAATGGCAGGGCAGTTGTGAACATAATGAAACAAGAGACCCAGGCATAAAAGTGCATGCATAATAGAAAGTGGCATCATAGTTAGACAGGGTGTCATATAGACCACAAGACCATAAGATTTAGGAGTGGAATTAGGCCATTCGGCCCATCGAGTCTGCTCTGCTATTCAATCATGGACTGATCCACTTCATCCAGTCATCTCCACTCCCCTGCTTTCACCCCATACCCTGGCTAATCAAGAACCTATCTATCTCTGCCTTAAATACACCCAATGACTTGGCCTCCACAGCTGCTTGTGGCAACAAATTCCACAGATTTACCACCCTCTGACTAAAGTAATTTCTCCACATCTGAGTTCTAAAAGGACATCTTTCAATCCTGAAATCGTGCCTTCTTGTCCTAGAATCCCCTACCATGGGATATAACTTTGCCATATCTAATCAGTTCAGGCCTTTTAACATTTGGAATGTTTCTATGAGATCCCCCCCTTATTCTCCTGAACTCCAGGGAATACAGCCCAAGAGCTGCCAGATGTTCTGCATACGATAACCCTCTCATTCCTGGAATCGTTCTCGTGAATCTTCTCTGAACCCTCACAATACTCCAAGTGTGGTCTCACAAGTGCCTTTTAGAGCCTCAACATCACATCCCGGCTCTTATATTTTATACCTCTAGGAATGAATACCAACATCGCATTCGCCTTCTTCACCACCGACTCAACCTGCAGGTTAACCTTTAATGTATCTTGCACAAGGGCTCACAAGTCCCTTTGCATCTCTGCATTTTGAATTCTCTCCCCATCTAAATAATAATCTGCTTGTTTAGTTCTTCCACCAAAGTGCATGACCATTCACTTTCCAACATTGTATTTCATTTGCCACTTCTCTGCCCATTCACCTAAACTATCTAAGTCTCTCTGCAGGCTCTCTGTTTCCTCAATACTACCCGCTCCTCCACTTATCTTTGTATCATCGGCAAATTTAGCCTCAAATCCCTTAATACCATAGTCCAAATGTGTACTTTATATGTACTTTAATAATACATTTACTTCGAACTCTTGCAGATTGCCCTCAGCACATCCTTGGACTACATTAGTCATTGAGACAATCATATGCTTCGTTGTATTTGCGACAAGTGAAGCTAATCTTAATCTTGATGAGAAATAGATGTTGGGCACACGGGCCTTTATTGGTCAGGATATTGCGTACAGGAGTAGGGATGTTATGATGCCGTTGTATAAGTGAGGCTGCATTTCGTGTGCTGTGCAGATTTCAGTGGTTACGTTGTTTTAGGAAAAGATTTACCCGAATGTTGCCAGGACCAGATGGTCTGAGTTGTAGGGTGAAGTTGGCCAAGGTAGGTCTTGATTCCTTGAAAAGTAGAAGAACCTTATCATAATGTTTAAATTATGAGGGGTATAGATAATGTGGATGATGACAGTCTTTTCCAAGGTTTGGGGAGTCCGAAACTAGGGGCGTAGAATACGGGTAGGAGGGAGAGAATTAAAAGACACCTGAGGGGCAGTTTTTTCACACTGGGCGTGGTGAGAGGAGGGAACGAGTGGCCAGAGAAAGCAGTTGAGGCAGGTACAGCTGCTTCATTTACCAGGCACTTGGATTGGTACCTGCAGGGGCAGGGCCAAGGAATGTGGGCCAAGCACAGGTAATTGGGCCTGGCTGAGTGGAGATTGTGGTTAGTATGGACTGGTTGAGCCAAAGAGCCTGCTTCTGTGCTGTATTGCTCTGTGAGTTTAAATGCTGGTTTACCATTGGATCAATTAACAAAATCCCTTGTGGTCTGTCCCAGTGAATCAGTTTGCGAATAATCCTTTAATAGCCACTCGAAGGCAAGCTGGGATTGAGGAGTTGCAGTTCATCAGGATTCAAGATTGTTTCATGTCATTTCCAGCACACAAGTGTAAAGGAGAATGAAATAATTGTTACTCCGGATCTGATGCAGCACAAAAAAACACAAGTAGATAAAGCGCACTATAGTAAAAACACAATCAATATACATAGAACATAGAATAGTACAGCACAGTACAGGCCCTTCGGCCCACAATGTTGTGCCGACCCTCAAACCCTGCCTCCCATATAACCCCCCACCTTAAATTCCTTCATATACCTGTTTAGTAGTCTCTTAAACTTCACTAGTGTATCTGCCTCCACCACAGACTCAGGCAGTGCATTCCACGCACCAACCACTCTCTGAGTAAAAAACCTTCCTCTGATATCCTCCTTGAACTTCCCACCCCTTACCTTAAAGCCATGTCCTCTTGTATTGAGCAGTGGTGCCCTGGGGAAGAGGTGCTGGCTATCCACTCTATCTATTCCTCTTATTATCTTGTACGCCTCTATCATGTCTCCTCTCATCCTCCTTCTCTCCAAAGAGTAAAGCCCTAGCTCCCTTAATCTCTGATCATAATGCATACTTTCTAAACCAGGCAGCATCCTGGTAAATCTCCTCTGTACCCTTTCCAATGCTTCCACATCCTTCCGATAGTGAGGCGACCAGAACTGGACACAATACTCCAAGTGTGGCCTAACCAGAGTTTTATAGAGCTGCATCATTACCTCGTGACTCTTAAACTCTATCCCTGGACCTATGAGAGCTAACACCCCATAAGCTTTCTTAACTACCCTATCCACCTGTGAGGTAACTTTCAGGGATCTGTGGACATGTACCACCAGATCCCTCTGCTCCTCCACACTACCAAGTATCCTGCCATTTACTTTGTACTCTGCCTTGGAGTTTGTCCTTCCAAAGTGTACCACCTCACACTTCTCCGGGTTGAACTCTATCTGCCACCTCTCAGCCCACTTCTGCATCCTATCAATGTCTCTCTGCAATCTTCGACAATCCTCTACACTATCTACAACACCACCAACCTTTGTGTCATCTGCAAACTTGCCAACCCCCCCTTCTACCCCCACATCCAGGTCATTAAAAAAAATCACGAAAAATAGAGGTCCCAGAACAGATCCTTGTGGGACACCACTAGTCACAATCCTCCAATCTGAATGTACTCCCTCCACCACGACCCTCTGCCTTCTGCAGGCAAGCCAATTCTGAATCCACCTGGCCAAACTTCCCTGGATCCCATGCCTTCTAACTTTCTGAATAAACCTACCATGTGGAACCTTGTCAAATGCCTTACGAAAATCCATATAGATCACATCCACTGCACTACCCTCATCTATATGCCTGGTCACCTCCTCAAAGAACTCTATCAGGCTTGTGAGACACGATCTGCCCTTCACAAAGCCATGCTGACCGTCCCTGATCAAACTATGATTCTCTGAATGCCCAGAGATCCTATCTCTAAGAATCTTTTCCAACAGCTTTCCCACCACAGATGTAAGGCTCACTGGTCTATAATTACCTGTACTATCCCTACTATCTTTTTTGAACAAGGGGACAACATTGGCCTCCCTCTGATCCTCCAGTACCATTCCCGTGGACAATGAGGACATAAGGATCCTAGCCAGAGGCTCAGCAATCTCTTCCCTCGCCTCGTGAAGCAGCCTGGGGAATATTCCGTCAGGCCCCGGGGTCTTATCTGTCCTAATGTATTTTAACAACTCCAACACCTCCTCTCCCTTAATATTAACATGCTCCAGAACATCAACGTCACTCATATTGTCCTCACCATCATCAAGTTCTCTCTCATTGGTGAAAACCGAAGAGAAGTATTCATTGAGGACCTCGCTCACTTCCACAGCCTCCAGGCACATCTTCCCACCTTTATCTCTAATCGGTCCTACCTTCACTCCTGTCATCCTTTTTTTCTTCACATAATTGAAGAATGCCTTGGGGTTTTCCTTTACCCTATTCGCCAAGGCCTTCTCATGACCCCTTCTTGCTCTTCTCTGTCCCTTTTTAAGCTCCTTTCTTGCTTCCCTATATTCCTCAATAGACCCATCTGATCCTTGCTTCCTAAACCTCATGTATGCTGCCTTCTTCCACCTGACTAGATTCTCCACCTCACTTGTCATCCATGGTTCCTTCACCCTACCATTCTTTATCTTCCTCACCGGGACAGATTTATCCCTAACGTCCTGCAAGAGATCTCTAAACATCGACCACATGTCCATAGTACATTTCCCTGCAAAAACATTATCCCAATTCACACCCGCAAGTTCTAGCCTTATAGCCTCATAATTTGCCCTTCCACAATTAAAATGTTCCTGTCCTCTCTGATTCTCTCCTTTTAAATGATAATGCTAACGGCTAGGGAGTGGTGGTCACTGTCCCCCAGATGCTCACCCACTGAGAGATCTGTGACCTGACCCGGTTCATTACCTAGTACTAGATCTAGTATGGCATTCCCCCTGATCGGCCTGTCCACATACTGTGACAGGAATCCATCCGGGACACACTTAACAAACTCTGCCCCATCTAAACCCTTGGAAGTAATTAGGTGCCAATCAATATTAGGGAAGTTAAAGTCACCCATGATAACAACCCTGTTATTTTTGCACCTTTCCAAAATCTGCCTCCCAATCTGCTCCTCTGTATCTCTGCTGCTACCAAGGGGCCTATAGAATACCCCCAATAGAGTAACTGCTCCCTTCCTGTTCCTGACTTCTACCCATACTGACTCAAAAGAGGATCCTGCTACATTACCCACCCTTTCTGTAGCTGTAATAGTATCCCTGACCAGTAATGCCACCCCTCCTCCCCTTTTTCCGCTCTCTCTATCCCTTTTAAAGCACTGAAATCCAGGGATATTGAGAATCCATTCCTGCCCTGGTGCCAGCCAAGTCTCTGTAATGGCCACTACATCATAATTCCATGTATGTATCCAAGCTCTCAGTTCATCACCTTTGTTCCTGATGCTTCTTGCATTGAGGTACACACATTTCAGCCCTTCTACCTTACTGTCTTTACACCGTTTATTCTGCTTCTCTTTCTTCAAAGCCTCTCTGTATGTTAGATCTGGCTTTATTCCATGCACTTCTTTCACTGCTCTATCGCTCTGGGTCCCATCCCCCTCGCAAATTAGTTTAAACCCTCCCGAACCATGCTAGCAAACCTACCTGCAAGGATACATAAATACGTAAGATAGCTGTTTTTTAAGTGTGTCGTACCAGACATTCAGCCATTCTTGTCTGGCATGTGGTGTCAGGATTAACTGGGTCACATTATGAACGTTCCTGACTTGACCCTTGTACTTTTTACAAGGCCTTTGTGGCTAGCTGGACACTCAACCCGGCACGGATGGAAAGCGTGCTCGGGCGTGGCCGGACCTGGATTCGAACTGGGAACCTTCACTCCGGAGTCCAGCGCTGATCTCACTGCGCCACCAGCCGGCCTATAAAATAGTTTATGTACATAGATTAATTGTAAGTCCATAAAGTGACACTAGGCACAGGAGTGTCTGTACATAAGTTGACTCTGACAGG
This sequence comes from Mobula birostris, assembly GCF_030028105.1. Lineage (NCBI taxonomy): Eukaryota > Metazoa > Chordata > Chondrichthyes > Myliobatiformes > Myliobatidae > Mobula > Mobula birostris. The sequence continues at coordinate 7,363,677 of NC_092373.1, forward strand.
TAACTGGAGAAGAGAAGATGGCGACACGACGCAGCTCGCAGTGGCCACTCCGGTGGTGATGTCTGTTATTTGTAAAGTAGGGTGCCGTGCACAATCCTGATTTGATGGAGATGGACGTGAGAGCACGGAGGAACATCTGGTGAAACTTCTGAAATGCCTGCTTTGCTGCTGCTGCTACTGTGTGATCCAGAATCTCCGGAGGGGAAGGCCCCGAGTCCTTGGCTTTGCTTGTTGCTCGGCGGCCGGGGCAGGGTCGAGGTGCTTGGCAGATGATGGTGCTCAGAGAGGCTGTGTCGGAGGGCTGGTCGGAAGCTCGAAGTTTTCGGATGGACTCAGAGTCCGCTGCGGTCGGGTGCTTCCAGGGTGCTGCATCGGCAAGTTTGCGGCACCTGGAGGTTCATGGCAGGGAGAGTTTTTCCCTTTTACCATCTGCGTAAGATGATGAGGCTATTGGGACTTTGAGACTTTTTTTTACCTTGCCCATGGTCTGCTCTTTATCAAATTATGGTATTGCTTTGCACTGCTGTAACTATAAGTTATAATTATGTGGTTTTGTCAGTTTTAGTCTTGGTTTGTCCTGTGTTTCTTATGATATCATTCTGGAGGAACGTTGTATCATTTTTTAATGCATGCATTTCTAAATGAGAATAAACGAAGACTGAGTGTCCTCATAATCTAATCTAAAAAAATGATAAAGTCGAAAAAATCTGCAGATGCTGGAAATCTAAGCAACACACACAGAGGGCTGGAGGAACTCAGCAGGCCAGCAGCATCTATGGAAAAGAGTAAACAGTCGATGTTTTGGTCCAAGATCCTATATCAGGAAGGGTCTCATCCTAAAACTTCAACTGTTTTAGAGGCTGACTAGCCTGCTGCGTTCCACCACCATTCTGTGTGTGTTGCAATGATAAAGTCACGGTGTTTGGGTGTGTAGAAGAGTGGGTTACTGAGTGAAGGCGTTGCACAGTCTTACTGCTTGAGGAAAGGAACTGTCTTTGACGCTGGTGGTACTGGTGTGGGAGGGAGTGGGACAAAAATTCCATGAGCAGAGTAGGTGGGATCCATCATGATGTTGCTGGCCCTTTTCTGCAACCTTTCTGTATATATGTCCTTGAAATTGGTCATGGTGTTGCTAATTTGTAGTGCTTAGGTTTGTGCCGGTTGGCTCAAGAACCGAATGGTTGAAGGGAAGTAGCTGTTCTGAACCTGGTGGTGTGGAACTTCAGGCTCCTGCACCTCCTGCCTGATGGTAGCTGTGAGGAGATGGAATGGCCTGGATGATGAAGATCTTCAATGCTAGATGTTGCCTTCTTGAGGGAACTCCTGTAGATACCACCGATGGTGGGGAAGGATCTGTCTGTCATACATTTGTCAGAGTCCATCACTCTCTCCAAACTCCAAACTTGTAAACGGCAGACTTCAGACTGCGAAGGAGTTCGACAGGTCAGGCTGGCGATAGCTGTCATCTGTTTTTACCGGGACACCACGCAAAGCCATGCTGTCCAGATGCACCTCAGCATGGTGCAGCAGCGGCTTTGTCCAGCACCGCAAGAAATCGCAGACCCATTCCACAGTGAAACTTTGAGGCTGATTTATACTTGTGTGTCAAATGTACGCCACAGGTATGGCGTAGCCGCAAACCCTACGCTGTATCTATGCCGTAGCCTAATGTGCACCTCTCCCAAAATGTAACTACGCGTCGCGGCACAACAACTGTGTTTGGTCCACTTGGTAGCATCGCATTTCCTCCTACGCTGCAATAGCTTGCCATTGGGCGACTGAAGGGCAGGGAAGGAACTCTGGCTGCAATGCTTCCCATAAAGCTTTACAGACCTCCGAAATTATGGAGGACCCTGTGCTTGACGCCAGTTTGTAGCTAGCTGCTGCAGCCTGTTGACTTCCACCTGAAGGTAAAACTCGAATGGTGATTGCCAGTCTCTGAGTATACTGTGTGTACACTGATGCGAAGTAAATGGTGGGAGACGATGAACCAAATCGTCAAATCTACCTGCCGACATTCGAAAATATTTGAAATGCATTTCCTCGTCCATGTCTCTCAGTGGCCGGACAAGCACAGAAAATTCACCCTCCTTCAGTTTCAGTCGCCACTGTTTGAAGTTTGAGTTTCAACACGAAGAAACTCAACTAACGTTTTAGCGGTGAATTGCGGAGTGATGCAGACACACCAATGCACCAGTATAAATGCTCACAACGGCATAGCCCACTAGCGTAGGCTGCGGCGTAAGCTCGTACGCACAAGTATAAATCAGCCTTTACCCATCAACTCATAGAGCAGGAGTCGGCTATCTGACCTGTCGAGCCTGCTCCGCCATTCAATAAGATCATGGCTGATCTGACCATGGACTCATCTCCACCTACCTGCCTTTTCCCCATAATCCTTTATTCCCCTACTACGCAAAAATTTATCCAACCTTGTCTTAAATATTTTTACTGAGGTAGCCTCCACTGCTTCATTGGGCAGAGAATTCCACAGATTCAACACTTTCTGGGAAAAGCAGTTCCTCCTCATCTCTGTCCTAAATCTACTCCCCCGAATCTTGAGGCTATGTCCCCAGTTCTAGTCTCATTTAACAGTGGCAACAACTTTCCTGCCTCTATCTTATCTATCCCTTTCATAATTTTATATGTTTCTATAAGATTTCTTCTCATCCTTCTGAATTCCAGTGAGTACAGTCCCTGGCGACTCAATCTCTCCTCATAGTCTAACCCCCCCATCTCTGGAATCAACCTGGTGAACCTCCTCTGCACCCCAGTATATCCTTGCACTTCCCAGGGCCTCAATCAAAGCCCCCTTCCTACCCTGGTTATTCTCTCTCTTGCACCCCACACCCTTTCAGGCAAAAGATTCAAAAGCCTGAAAGCACATTCCACCAGGCCCAAGGACAGCTTCTATCATGCTGTTCTAATCTGGATCCACAACACCTCCTCACTGGTCAAAATGGCACAGCTGCGTCTACATTTTCTGAGGAGATTAAGGAACATAAGGCTCCCTGCCCCCATTCTGCAAGAGCACCATCGAGCGTGCACCTCTCTGGCTGCATCATTGTGTGGTACGGGAGCTCCAAGGCATTGGACAGTAAAAACCACTGAGAGATCACCAGGATTCCCATCCTCCCAAATTGTGACATTTACTGGGAGTGTTGTACACAGAGGGTCCAAAGCATTGTTGGGGATCCCTACCACTCATCCCACAATCTCTTTGACCTACTACCATCAGGAAGAGATACAGGAGCATCAGGACCAGGATTGTAAGACCGGGTAACAGCTTCTTCCCTCAGGCTGTGAGACTAACGAATACCCTGCCATCACCGAGGTCTCATCACTAGGACTTGTGCTGTGTGTAATATATGTATTGAGGGTGCACTGTGGTCCAGAGGAACATTGCTTCATTTGGTTGTATAAGTTCAATGTTGAAAGTAAATTTATTACCAAAGTGCATATATGTCACCACACACAAGGCTGAAATTCATTTTCTTGCGGCATGATCAGTAAATCCAAGGATCAATGAAAGACCGTACCCAACTGAGTGGACAACAACCAATGTGCAAAAGGTAACAAGCTGCAAATATAAAAGAAGAAAAAGAAATAAACAATAAATATTGTGAGCGTGAGATGAAGAATCCTTGAAGGTGAGTCCACAGGTTGTGGGAACATCTACGCTCTGTCTGCCAGAGAAAGCAGGATCTCCCAGTGGCCACACATTTTAATTCCACGGCCCATTCCCATTCTGATATGTCTATCCATGGCCTCCTCTACTGTATAGATGAAGCCACACTCAGGTTGGAGGAACAACACCTTATATTCCGTCTGGGTAGCCTCCAACCTGATGGCATGAACATTGACTTCTCTAACTTCCGCTAGGCCCCACCTCCCCCTCGTACCACACATTTTTTCTCTCTCTCTCCTTTTTCTCCCTCTGTCCCTCTGACTGTACCCCTTGCCCATCCTCTGGGTTCCCTCCCTCCCCCTTTTCTTTCTCCCTGGGCCTACTGTCCCATGATCCTCTCATATCCCTTTTGCCAATCACCTGTCCAGCTCTTGGCTCCATCCCTCCCCCTCCTGTCTTCTCCTATCATTTTGGATCTCTCCCTCCCCGTCCAACTTTCAAATCTCTTACTAGCTCTTCCTTCAGTTAGTCCTGACGAAGGGTCTTGGCCCGAAACGTCGACTGTACCTCTTCCTAGAGATGCTGCCTGGCCTGCTGCGTTCACCAGCAACTTTGATGTGTGTTGCTTGAAATTCCAGCATCTGCAGATTTCCTCATGTTTGCGAAGATATCCAACTGATGGTTCAAGAGCCTCATGGTTGAGGACTAAAAACTGTTCATGAATTTGCTGGTGTGAGTCCTGAGATTCCTGTACTTTCTTCCTGATGGCAGATGCGAGAAGAGAGCATGGTCTGAGTGGTGATGTTCCTGATAACGGATGCTTTCCTGTGACACCGCTCCACGTGGCTGAGCTTAATAGTGGGGAGGGCTTTGCCTATGATGGACTGGGTCATATCCACTACTTTTTGTAGGATTTTCCATTCAAGGACATTGGTGTTTCCATACCAGGCTGTGATGCAGCCTGTCAATATACTCTCTACCACACATCTGTAGAGTTTGTCAAAGTTTTAAGTGTCATGATGAATCTTCACAAACTTCTAAGGATCCGCAATATCTCGGATCGAGTTCTCAGTATTCTCAGGAGGGAGGGTGAGCAGCCAGATGTCGTGGTCCATGTAGGGACCAATGACATGGACGGGAAGGAGGAGGAGGTCCTGCAAAGAGAATTTAGGGAGTTAGGTGCAAAGTTGAAGGACAGGACCTCCAGAGTTGCAATCTCAGGATTGCTACCCGTGCCGTGTGCTAGTGAGGCTAGAAATAGGAAGATAATGTAGCATGGCTAAGGAGATGGTGCAGGAGGGAGGGCCTCATGTTTCTGGACTTTGTTCCAGGGAAGGTGGGACCTGTTCCAACGGGACGGTTTGCACCTGAACTGGAGGGGGACTAACATCCTTGCGGGTAGATTTGCTAGTGCTGCTCCGGGGGGGTTTAAACTAGATTTGCAGGGGGAGGGGAACCAGAGTATTAGAGCAGATAGTGAGGTGGAGGAGGGAAAAAGTCATGCAAGGACTGCATGTATAGACAGAAATCAAAGTTTCGTACATAATAGAAATGTTCTCAGGTGCATCTATTTCAATGCAAGGAGTATTGTAGGTAAGGCAGATGAGCTTAGGGTGTGGATTGGCATGTGGGATTATGACATTATTGCTATTAGTGAGACTTGGCTGCAGGAGGGGCAGGACTGGCAGCTTGATGTTCTGGGGTTCCATTGTTTCAGACGTGATAGAGGGGGAGGAGTGGCATTACTAGTCAGGGAAAAATATCATAGCTGTGTGTAGGCAGGACAGTCTGGAGGGCTTGTCTACAGGGGCCATATGGGTGGAGCTGAGGAACAGAAAAGGTGTGACCACACTAATAGGGTTGTATTATAGACTGCCCAATAGTCAGAGAGAATTGGAGGAGCAAATCTGCAGAGAGATAGCAGACCGGTGTAAGAAACATATAGAGGTGCCTACGAGAGAGGATGTAATACTTGATCTCCTATTAGGGAACCAGACAGGTCAGGTGACAGAAGTATGTGCAGGCGAACATTTTGGGTCCAATGAACATAATGCCAAATTAATTATGGATAAGGATAGGTCTGGTCCTTGAGCTGTGGTTCTAAATTGGAGAAGGGCCAATTTTGTGGAAATGAGAAAGGATCTAGGAAGAGTGGATTGGGATAAGTTGTTTTCTGGCAAGGATGTGTTCAGTAAGTGGAAGGCCTTCAAAAGCAAAATTTTGAGAGTGCAGAGTTTGCATGTTCCTGCCAGGATTAAAGGCAAAGTTAATAGGCATAGGGAACACGAGGAAATCTGCAGATGCTAGGAATTCAAGCAACACACACAAGATGCTGGTGGAACACAGCAGGCCAGACAGCATCCATAGGAAGAAGCACAGTCGACGTTTCAGGCCGAGAGCATTAGTCAGGACTAAATGAAAGAAGAGATAGTAAGAGGTTACTATCTCTTTCAGCCTGAAATGTCGACTGTGCTTCTTCCTATGGATGCTGTCTGGCCTGCTGTGTTCCACCAGCATTTTGTGTGTGTGAGGCATAGGGAACCTTGGTTTTCAAGGGATATTGGCGATCCGGTAAAGAAAAAGAGAGAGGTGTATAGCAGGTATAGGCAACAAGGAACAAATGAAGTACTTGAGGAGTATAGAAAATGTAAGAAAATACTAAAGAAGGAAATCAGGAAGGCAAAAAGAAGACATGAGGTTGCTTTGGCAGGAAATGTGAAGGTAAACCCGAAGGGTTTCTACAAGTGTATTAAGAGTAAAAGGATAGTAAGGGAAAAAATTGGTCCCCCAGAAGATCAGAGTGGTCATCTATGTGTGGAGCCTCACGAGATGGGGGAGATCTTAAACAGTTTTTTTGCATCAGTATTTACTCAGGAAACTGACATAGCGTATATGGAAGGAAGGGAAACAAGCAGTAGTGTCATGGAACATATAGAGATTAAAGAGGAGGAGGTGCTTGCTGCCTTACAGTGAATAAAGGTAGGTAAATCCCTTGGGCCTGACATGATACTTCCTGGGACCTTGAGAGAGACTAGTGTAGAAATTGCAGGGGCTCTGGCAGAAATATTTAAGATGTCATTAGTCACGGGTGCGGTGCCAGAGGATTGGAGGGTGGCTCATGTTGTTCTATTGTTTAAAAAAGGCTCCAAAAGTAAACCAGGTACTTACAGGCCAGTGAGCCTGATATCAATAGTAGTTGAATTACTGGAAGGTGTTCTGAGAGATCGGATATACAGGTATTTGGACAGCCAAGGGCTGATTAAGGATAGTCAGCATGGCTTTGTATGTGGTAGATTGTGTTTAACGAATCTTGTAGAGTTTTTCGAGGAGGTTACCAAGAAAGTAGATGAAGGAAAGGCTGTGGATGTTGTCTACATGGACTTTAGTAAGGCCCTTGACAAGGTCCCACATGGGAGGTTAGTTCAGAAGGTTCAGATACTAGGTATCCATGGAGAGATTGTAAACTGGATTCAAAATTGGCTGTCTGGGAGAAGACAGAGTGGTAGTGGTTGATTGCTTCTCAGACTGAAGGCCTGTGACTAGTGCTGTGCCTCAGGGATCTGTGCTGGAACCATTGTTGTTTGTTGTCTATATCAATGATCTAGATGATAATGTGGTAGATTGGATCAGCAAGTTTGCTGACGACAGTAAGATTGGAGGCGTTGTGGACAGCGAGGAAGGCTTTCAAAGCTTGCGGAGGGATCTGGGCCAACTGGAAAAATGAGCCAGAAAATGCAGATATCCCACCCTACAAAAACTCATTTCAGGGAGGTAGCACCTCCGCCCCGCGCAACCCCATATTGCTTCCCCCCCCCGTCAACCTCCAAGGGTGTATGTAATACTTTGTTTAGTGATTTTGTCTAATCTGTAAACCAAGTTGGGTATATGCAGAAAATCTGACATTAAAATATGTACTTATATTATATTATCATGTTTATTCTATTATAACTTTAAGCAAGTCTACAGGAAGTTTGGCCTCATCACGTAGGACATCAATAGCGTAGCTCCTTAGCAGCCAGCCAGCTAGTTTAAATAACGTTAGCTTTGCTAATGAACGAATGACACCTGTTAAACTCACCTCAACATGTCACCATGGGCAATAGAAAAGTCACTGTTGCAAACAGTGCAGTGAGCAACACTGTCATTATTTTTGAGGTCAACTGTAAAGTCCGCCCACAGAGAAAACTGATAGGTCTACTTAGCAGGGGTCCGCAATCGTTTTTGCACCACGGACCGGTTTAATATTGACAATGTTCTTGCGGACCAGCCGACTGGGGGCGAGGGTGTTAATCACGACTGGAATATAGGTGATAAGTCAATAGCATCATAACATTTTAAGTAACGTTTGGATATTAAACACACAGCGCATATTTTCCTCGTATGAACATATAAAATCATTGCAACACACCAATATCGCTGAATCAGTGGGAGCCTGGGATTGTTTTCCTGCAACAAGACGGTCCCATCGAGGGGTGATGGGAGACAGCGATACTCGAAAGGGGTTCCTTATGTCCAGTCTATTCCGCAATTTAGTTTTCATTGCATTCATTGCAGAAAACTCCGCTTCGCAGAGATATATCGGAAATGGAAGCAACGTTTTCATTGCTTCCGTGGTTATCTCAGGATATTCAGCCTTGACTTTGATCCAGAATGCTGGCAGAGATGTTATGTCAAACATACTTTTCAGCCCACCGTCAAGCTCGAGGAGGTGATCTTTTTCGCACGCTGACATGGATGACACATGTGTAATGACCTCGCGTGCATTCAAGTTCAACAGTGGGAATGAGGAAAGGTGTAGCTGACTGATATCGTTTCATATTGTTTCCTCGCGGCCCGGTGGTTGGGGATCACCCTTAGCACGAAGGGAGACCAATCAGGATGCTTGCTTTCCCTCTTCCCCTCCCTCTCCCCCTCAAAAAAATCGATTTCCAGGATATTGTACACAATTTCCGGGCGTCAGGGAGCTATTATCGATATGCGGGAGACTCCCGGAACTTCCGGGAGAGGTGGGATGTCTGAAAATGGCAGATGGAATTTAATGCAGACAAGTGTGAGGTGTTGCATTTTGGAAGGACAAATCAAGGTAGGACATACACAGTAAATGGTAGGGCACTGAGGAGTGCGGAGGAACAAAGGGATCTGGGTGTTCAGATACATAATTCCCTGAAAGTGGCGTCACAGGTGGACAGGGTTGTAAAGAAGGCTTTTGGCATCCTGGCATTCAGAAATCAAAGTATTGAGTATAGGAGTTGGGATGTTATGGTGAGGTTGTATAAGACATTGGTGAGGCCAAATTTGGAATATTGTGTGCAGTTCTGGTCACCTAACTATAGGAAGGATATCAGTAAGATTGAAAGAGTGCAGAGAAGATTTACTAGGATGTTGCCAGGTCTTCAGGAGTTGAGTTACAGGGAAGGATTGAACAGGTTAGGATTTTATTCCTTGGAGCGTAGAAGAATGAGGGGAGATTTGATAAGAGGTTTACAAAATAATGAGGGGCATAGACAGAGTAAATGCAAGTAGGCTCTTTCCACTTAGATTAGGAGAGATAAATACGAGAGGACATGGCTTTAGGGTGAAAGGGGAAAGGATTAGGAAGAACATTAGGGGGAACTTCTTCACTCAGAGTGTGGTGGGAGTGTGGAACGACCTGCCATCTGACATGGTAAATGCAGGCTCACTCTTAAGTTTTAAGAATAAATTGGATAGATACATGGATGGGAGAGGTCTGGAGGGTTATGGACTGGATGCAGGTCAATGGGACTAGTGGAAGAAAGTTTCGGCACAGACGAGGAGGGCCGAATGGCCTGTTTTCTGTGCTGCAGTGTTCTATGGTTCCAGAGGTGCTGCTGCGCTTCCTTCATAATTGCACTTGCGTGCTGGGCCCAGAGCAGATCCTCCGAAATAATAACACAAAGGAATTTAAAGTTGCTGACCCACTCCATCTCTGATCCTCTGATGAGGAATGGTAAGGCGAGCAATTTACACAGTCAGATGACAATAAACAAACTTAAACTTAAACTTGTAAGACTTTCAAATGGACCTGGCATGTTGAAGTTAGACTCCCAGTCTCGCAATCGACCTCATCGTGGCCCCTGTCCAACAGCAACTACACTCTCGCTCAAACTCTAACACTGTCTTCTGTCTTTTGTTTTACTTTTCACTATCTCAGTGTACACACAGTGTCCACTTTATTAAGTACACCAGCTCGTTAATGCAAATATCTAATCAGCCAATCACGTGGCAGCAACTCAATACATAAAAACATGCTGACATGATCAAGAGGTTCAGTTGTTATTCAGATCAAACATCAGAATGAGGAAGCAATGTGATCTAAGTGACTTTGACCTTGGAGTGATTGCTGATTCCAGACGGGGTGTTTTGAGTATCTCAGCAACTGTTGATCTGGGATTTTCATGTACAACAATCTCTAGAGTTTACAGAAAATGTGTGCCATCAAGAGAATTTTGGAGTCATCCTCAAATTTTCTGATCCAGTTGACCACATTATCATCTAGATCATTGATACAGGTGACACAAAGTAAAGGACCCAGAACTGATCCCCGTGGCACACCACTAGTCACAGGCCTCCAGTCAGAGAGGCAACCATCTACTACCACTACTAGCTCTCCCACAAAGCCAATGTCGAATCCAATGTACTACCTCATGTTGAATGCTGGGCGACTGAATCTTTTTGACCATCCTCCCACATGGGACCTTGTCAAATGCATTACTAAAGTACATGTAGACTGCCTTGTCTTCATCTGCTTTCCTGGTAACTTCCTCAACGAACTCTGTAAGATTTGTTAGACATGGCCCGCCTCACACAAAGCCATATTGACTATCCCTTATCAGTCCCAATCTATCCAAGTACTTATATCCAGTCCCTTAGAATACCCATCAATAGTTTTCCCACAACTGACGTCAGACTCACCAGAATATAATTTCCTGGTTTCTGTTTAGAGCCTTTTTTAAACAGTGCAACAACATTGGCTAACCTCTAATCCTCTGGTACCTCTCCTAAGGATGATTTAAATATCTCTGCTGGGGCCCCGGCAATTTCTGCTTTTGCCTCCCGTAGGGTCGGAGGGAACACCTTATCAGGCCCTGGGGATTTATCCACCCTGATTTGCCTCAGGACAGCAAATATTTCCTCTTTGGTAATCTGTACAGGGTCCATGAAGTTGCTGCCACTTTGCCTGACTTCTACAGACTCTGTGTCCATCTCCTGAGTAAATACAGATGAAAAAAAATTATTTAAGATCTCTCCCATCTGTTTTGGCTCCACACATGGATTACCATTCTGGTCTTCTAGAGGACCAATTTTGTCCCTTGCAATCTTTTTGCTTTTAGCATATCTGTAGAATCCTTTAAGATTCTTCTTCACCCTGTCTGTCGAACAACTTCATGCCTTCTTTTTGCCTTCTCGATTTCTTTCTTAAGTACTCTCTTGTATTTTTTAGACTCCATAAGCACGTTATTTGTCCCTACCTCCCTACAGCTGCTGTGCACCTCCTTTTTTCTCTTCACCAGGGACTCAATATCTCTTGAAAACCGAAGTTCCCAACACTTGTTATCTTTACCCATTATTCTGACAAGCACATACAAGCTTTGTACTCTACATCAAGCCCTGGCCTTCGGGTGAGGCCGAAGTTGATTATGCATCGGCAGTGCTGGACTGAGAAGTGGCAGATGGCGTTCAATCCGGAAAAGTGTGAAGTGATTCACCATGGAACGTTGAACTTGAAGGGTTAATGGCAGGATTCTTAGCAGTATGGATGGACAGAGCTATCTTGGGATGCATGTCCATAGATCCTTCAAAGGCGCTGGCAAGGTGATAGGGTGGTTAAGAAGGCATATGTGTATTGGCGTTCATTAGTTGGGGGATTGAGATCAAGCGATAAAAGGTAATATTGCAGTTCTATAAAACTCTGGTTAGATCACACTTGGTGTATTGTATTTTTGCCTACATATAGTGGTAGATACGGCCCAGTTCATCACAGGAAAGGCCTTCCCCACCACTGAGCACATCTACAAGGAGCTTTGCCACAAGAAAGAAACATCTATCATTAAGGACCCCTGCCATCCAGACCATGCTTTTTTCTCACTGCTCCCATCAGGAAGAAGGTACAGGAGCCTTAGGCTCACACAACCAGGTTCTGGAACAGTTATTACCCCTCAATCATCAGGTCCCACACCACCAGGTTCAGAGACAGTTATTACCCCTCAATCATCAGGTCCCACACCACCAGGTTCAGGGACAGTTATTACCCCTCAATCATCAGGCTTTGAACGAGATGGGATAATTGCACTCACCTCAAGACTGAACTGATTCCACAACCTATGGACTCACTTTAAAGGATTTGACAACTCATATTCGCAGTAGTTTTTATTTATTTATTTATTACTACTATTATTGTTTCTTTTTGTAGTTGCACAATTCATCAGTCTTTGTATATCGTTTTCCAATGATTCTTTTGTGTTTCTTTGTTCTATTGTGAATGTTTGCAAGAAAATGAATCTCAGGGTAGCATATGGTGACATATATGTAGTTTGATAATAAATTTATTTTGACCTTTAACCTTTGTTGCACTTTTGAGTACTTTTATACTTTATACCTTATTGTCGCCAAACAATTGATACTAGATAGAACGTACAGTCATCACAGCGATATTTGATTCTGCGCTTCCCGCTCCCTGAAGTACAAATCGATAGTAAATATTAAAAATTTAAATTATAAATCATAAATAGAAAATAGAAAAGGGAAAGTAAGGTAGTTTAAAAAAAACCGAGAGGCAGGTCCGGATATTTGGAGGGTACGGCCCAGATCTGGGTCAGGATCCATTCAGCAGTCTTATCACAGTTGGAAAGAAGCTGTTCCCAAATCTGGCCGTACAAGTCTTCAAGCTCCTGAGCCTTCTCCCGGAGGGAAGAGGGACGAAAAGTGTGTTGGCTGGGTGGGTCGTGTCCTTGATTATCCTGGCAGCACTGCTCCGACATCGTGCGGTGTAAAGTGAGTCCAAGTGCGGAAGATTGGTTTGTGTGATGTGCTACGCCGTGTTCACGATCTTCTGCAGCTTTTTTTGGTCTTGGACAGGACAACTTCCATACCAGCTTGTGATGCACCCTAGAAGAATGCTTTCTATGGTGCATCTATAAAAATTAGTGAGGATTTTAGGGGACAGGCCAAATTTCTTTAGCTTTCTCAGGAAGTAAAGGTGCTGGTGGGCCTTCTTGGCAGTGGACTCTGCTTGGTTGGACTAAGTCAGGTCATTTGTGATATTGACCCTGAGGAACTTAAAGCTTTTGACCTGTTCCACTTGCGCACCACCGATGTAAATGGGGTCGTGCGGTCCGCTACTCCTTCTGAAGTCAACAACCAATTCCTTCATCTTGCTGACGTTGAGGGATAGGTTATTGTCTTTGCACCATGCCAGCAGGTTCTTAATTTCCTCTCTGTACTCAAACTCATCATTACCCGAGATACGGCTTACAATTGTGGTGTCATCAGCAAACTTATGTATTGAGTTTGATGGAAACTTGGCTACACAATCATGGGTGTACAGTGAGTACAGCAGGGGGCTGAGTACACAGCCTTGTGGGGCACTGGTGCTCAGAGTGATTGTAGAGGAGAGCTTGTCCCCTGTTTTTACAGCTTGGGTCCTGTCTGTGAGGAAGTTGAAGATCCAGCTGCAGAACTAAGTGCTAAGGCCCAGGTTCCGGAGCTTAGGAATCAGTTTATTTGGAATGATGGTATTAAAGGCAGAGCTGTATTCAATGAAAAGGAGCCTTACATATGTGCCTTTACTCTCCAGGTGTTCTAAGGAGGAATGTAGGGCCAGAGAGATGGCATCTGCTGTTGACCTGTTGCTCCGTATTGTGTTCAGTTCTGGTTGCCTTATTATAGGAAAGGTGCAGAAGATTTAGAGACTGTAGAAAAGGTCTACCGTGATTCTGCCTGGATTACAGAGCATGTTTTGTGACGATAGGTTGAGCAGGCTCAGGCTTTTCTCTCTGGAGCAAAGGAGGATGAGAAGTGACTTGATAGAGGTGTATAAGATGACCAGAGGCATAGATTGAGTGGAAACCCAGAGAATTTTTCCCAGGGCGGAAATAGATAATACAAAAGGACATAATTTTAACGTGATTGGAGGAAAGTATAAGGTGAATGTCTGTGTTTTTAACACAGATTCGTGGGTGCCAGGCAAAGGCAGATATGTTAGGGGCATTTAAGTGAATAGGCAAATGTAGGGAAGGGTTAGACTGATCTTAGAGTAGATTAAAATGTCAACGTTGAAGAGTGAGCCGAAGGGATTATACTGCGCAGTAACATTCTGTGGTCTAACGGGCATTGAAAAACTCTTAGACCTGCCTCTCGGTTTTTTTGCACTACCTTACTTCCCATTTTTCTATTTTCTATTTATGATTTATAATTTAAATTTTAATATTTACTAATTTTAACTTTTTAATATTTAATATTTGTAATCCAGGGAGCGGGAAGCGCAGAATCAAATATCGCTGAGATGATTGTACGTTCCAGTATCAATTATTTGGCGACAATAAAGTATAAAGTATAAAGATATTTGGATGAAAGAAAAATAGAGGGTTGTGTGAGAGAATCACGTTCAGGTTTAATATCACTAGCATATGTTGGGAGATTTGTATTTGCATTACATAAAATAGGCTATAAAATACAATTTTATATATATAATTTAAATAGGAAGTGCAAAGTGAGAGCCAAAATAAACAATAGAATGAGTTAGTGTGCGTGGGTTCGCTGTCCATTTCCATTCAGAAATGTGATGGCAAAGGGGAAGGAGGAGGACATGTCCTGGGTGATGGGGTGAGGGAAGTGCCAGATTGATCTGTGATGGGCTGAAGAGCCTGTACTCTTCTATGTTCTAACATTTATCTCTTTCCTTTGTCATAGGTTATCCTGGTTCAGGTTAACCCTGGAGAAACTTTCACCATTAGAGCAGAAGACGGTTCCCTACAGTGCATCCAAGGTAAGCTGGGAAGTTCTCACGGAGGGTGCAGTCTTTGATGTTGGGGCCGTGTTGCTGTGGGTGGGGAGGGATGTGACTGTGATGTCCTGGGCTGAGTCCATTATTCCCTGCAGCTTATTAATGTTCCTGTGCATTCTAATTGCCGTACAAGACTGTGATACAACCAGTCAGGATACTTTCAATGGTACACCTGTAGAAGTTGGTTAGAGTGTTCAGTGACAAGTCGAAGTTCCTTCCCCTTCTAAGGAAGTAAAGTCACTGGTGTGTTTTTTGATTGTACCCGTGAGCTGGGCCCAGGACAAACCATCAAGGTGGTAACATACAGATACTTGTGGTTTAGTAGATCAATTGGTCATTTCAGATGTATGGATGAGGGGCTGTATCTTTGGAGGTTGAGGAGTTGATTGGAATATGGGGAGATTATAACGAGATTAAAAGAGGATTGCTGTAAATGAGTGTTTAATAGATCAGGGCAGACTGGGTGGGCAAAGAGCCTATGTCCATGCTGCACACAAAGGTGATGGACCAGGTTCAAAGTTCCAAGTAAACTGATTATCAAAAGTACAAATATGTCACCATTTACTACCCTGAAATTCATCTTGTTGCGGGCAGGCGCAGTAAATACAAAAAATCACGATAGAATCAATGAAAGATTGCGCACAGCAAAGATGGACAATAAAAACAATGTGCAACAAGCTGTGCAAATCCAAAAAAAACCAAAATAATAGTTATAAATAAATAATAACTAAATATTGGGAGCATGAGATGAAGAGTCCTTGAAAGGTAGTCCTTAGGCTTTATGGGAACGGTTCGGTGTTGGGTGGAGTGAGGCAGGGACCCTCTTTGCACTGTTCAGTCCTGCAGTTGTTTCTCTTTAATATGCAGCTGCTTTTGGGTTCCCTTTACTGTTTGCGTAGTGGTGGTGTGGGCACAGTCCAGTTGCTGTGTGAGGTTTGATGAGATGTTTGTACCTGTTTGCCTGACCCCAGGAAGCCCGTTGCTATCATGCGTCCCGGGTCAAGTCTCAAGCTGTTGCTATAAACTCCATTCATCTCTGTGTTTGGTTGCCATGGCAAATGCAATTACCTTCCTGCACGTTGTACCTCAAGGGCGATATTTTAAAGAAACATCGCAAAGCCTTTCATGGGAAATATAAGGGCTGGGCAAACTGGGTTGCTTTCTCTGTTACGCCAGAGGTGGAGGGAAGATCAGGTGGAGGTTTATAAGATCATGAGAGGTGTAGATAGAGTAGACAGGGAGTATCTTTTCGCCAGGGTTGAAATGTCTAATACCAGAGAGCATGAGGTGAGAGGGGGTAATTTCAGAGGAGATGTGAGGAGCAAGTTTTTTACACAGAGAGTGGTGAGTGCCTGGAATGCACTCCCTGGGTGCTGGTAGAGGCAGATACGTAAGAGACTTTTAGGAGAGGTTTAGATAGGCACATGAATGTGAGGAAGATGGAAGGATATGGATACTGTGTTGACAGACGGGATTAGTTCAGTTGGCCATTTGATGACTCATTTAATTGTGGGTTGAATGTCCTGGGTTCCTGTGCGACACCATTCTATTGACAGCACAGGGTGCGATCGTAATGAGGTCATTGGAGGGTGGCAATCTTTCACTTGGAGGAGGAGGGGAAGGCAGAAAGGCTAAGGGAGGGGATTCCAGAGCACGTGACCCAGGCAGCTGGGGGTATGGGCACCACAGTAGTGTAGTTGGTAGCGCAATGCTCTGGGCAGTCCGTTCGTGGTTCAGTTCTGTTGTCCTTGGTGAGAAAGCTTGTATGTTCTCCCTGGTTAATGGGTCATTGTTATTTGTCTTGTGAGAAGGCTTGGGTTAAATGGGTGGACCGCTGAGGGGTGTGGCTCGTTAAGCTGGAAGGGCTTGTTCCACGCTGGATCTCGAAACAAAAAAAAACAAAACTGAAGCAGGAGGGAGGGCCGGTTACAGACCCCAGGGAGCAGCGAAAGCAACTTGTGGAGGTGCGAGATGGGGAGGGCTTTCCACAGTGGATTCAGAAATAAGGGTAGGGATTAAACATTGTACATAGAACGATCCATCACATTACATGCCCTTCTGCCCACAATTTTATGTTTTGGCCTACTACAAGATCAATCTAACCCTTCCCTCCCATGTAGCTCTCCATTTTTCTATCATTCATGTGCTTATCTATGAGTCTCTTAAATGTCCCTAATGTATCTGCCTTTGCCACCACCCTGGCAGTGTGTTCCACACATCCACCACTCTCTGTCTGACAAGTCCCCTATACTATCTTCCACAAATGTTAAAGTAGTGTACTTTTGCCTTCTTAATCTCCCTATCAACGTGTGCCTTTCTAAGAGTCCCTTAAATGTCCAAAATGTACCTGCCTCTACCACCAAGGTGTTCCACGCACTCACCACTCTGTATAAAAACATACCTCTGATATCCCCCCATACTTTACAACAATCACCTTAAAATTATCCTTGCTGATATTAGCCATTTCCACCTTGGGAAGAAGTCTCCAGCTGTCTCCAGCTCACTGAGCCGCTCTCTAATCCAGGCAGTGTCCTCAGAAATCTCCTCTGCACCCTCTCTGAAGCATCCTCATCCTTCCTATAATGAAGCGACCAGAACTGAACACAACATTCCAAGTGCGGTCTAACGAGGCTGCAGCATTACTTTGCGGCTTTGAGCTCAATCCAATGACTAATGAAGGACAACACACCAAGCACCTTCTAACCCACCCTACTAACTTGTGCAGCAAACTTGGGGGATCTATGGATGTGAATCCCAAGTTCCCTCTGTTCCTCCACACTTCTATATCTTTAACTGTGTTGTATATGCACGCCACATCAACTTGTATGTTGGCAGAATACTTTTTTACCGTTCATGTTGTGTTAATATAATTTTTTGTGTTGTATGTGATCTATGCACTATGTATTGCACCTTGGTCCCTAACTGTGTACGTACAGTTGAATGACAATAAACTTGAACTTCAAGAGTGTACTTGCATCTTCCAAGGAATAAGCGACCTCCCCGCCTGCTTTGCACTGGGGTGGGGATCTCAGAGAGGGAGGAAGGTAACCGGGGACGGAGCACGGGGTGGGCAAGTGTAAATATTTGCAGCGTCCCTGAGCTGTATCACTTCATTAGTGTGACGTGCCACAAATTTATTTATGTCTTTTGCACTCGTTATTTCTGTAACTCAGGGTAATTTTTATGGATTGCACTGTACTGCTGCACAAAACAACAAATTTCATGTGAGTTAGTGATAATAATTAATTAATTAGAAATTTATTGATACAGTGTGGAATAGGCCCTCCTGGCCCTCTGAGTGACAGAGCCCCTGCAACCCCACAGCCCTGACGTAATCACGGGACCGTACACAGTGGCTAACTAACCCACTGACCAGTACATCTTTGGACTGTGGAAGGAAACACAGGCATCCGGGAACAACCCATGCACTCTAGGGGGAGGACCTACAGAAACTCCTTCCAGAACAGCACCAGAATTCAACTCCAAACTCCAGAATGCCCCGAGCTCTAATCGCGCCGCGCAAACTGCTACACTACGTGGCACCCAATATTAGATTAAGCACATCACGGAAAACAGCCTCCCCTCCACGGACTCTGTCTACAGTCCCCGTTGCCTTGACAAAGCAGTCGGCATAATCAAAGACCTCTCCCACCCTGACGTTCTCTCCAGTCTCTCCGCCCACCACCTCGCCCACTATTCGGCAGAAGATATAAAACTCAAAAGCACGTCCCACCAGGCACAAGGACAGCTTCTATTCCACTGTTACAAGACTATTCAATGGTCCCCTAGTATGATAAGATGCATTCTTGACAGCACAGTCTACCTCATTATGGCCCTGCACCTTATTGTCAGCCTGAATGCACGTTCTCTGGAACTGTAACACAATGGTCTGCATTCTGTTATTGTTTTACCGTGTACCGTGTGCGAACAGAAGCAACTGAAACAGGAATTGGTCATTTGGTCCCTCCTGCCCTGTCTCACCATTCAACAGGATGATAAAAGATTATAAAGGTGAAAGGTGAGCTTTATTTGTCACACGTGCATCGAAACACACAGTGAAATGAGCCGTTTGCGTCAATGACCAATGTGGTCTGAGGTTGTGCTGGGGGTAGCCCACAAGTGTCGCCATGCCTCCAGGCCAAGAGAGCACATTGACAGCTTACTAACCCTATCTTGTACGTGTTCGGAGCACCTGCAGAAAACACGTGCGTTCACAGGGAAAACGTACAAACTCATAGTCATAGTCATACTTTATTGATCCCGGGGGAAATTGGTTTTCGTTACAGTTGCACCATAAATAATTAAATAGTAATATGTAAATTATGCCAGGAAATAAGTCCAGGACCAGCCTATTGGCTCAGGGTGTCTGACCCTCCAAGGGAGGAGTTGTAAAGTTTGATGGCCACAGGCAGGAATGACTTCCTATGACGCTCTGTGTTGCATCTCGGTGGAATGAGTCTCTGGCTGAATGTACTCCTGTGCCCAACCAGTACATTGTGTAGTGGATGGGAGACATTGTCCAAGATGGCATGCAACTTGGACAGCATCCTCTTTTCAGGCACCGCCGTCAGAGAGTCCAGTTCCATCCCCACAACATCACTGGCTTTACGAATGAGTTTGTTGATTCTTTTGGTGTCTGCTACCCTCAGCCTGCTGCCCCAGCACACAACAGCAAACATGATCGCACTGACCACCACAGACTGGTAGAACATCCTCAGCATCATCCGGCAGATGTTAAAGGACCTCAGTCTCCTCAGGAAATAGAGACGGCTCTGACCCTTCTTGTAGTCAGCCTCAGTGTTCTTTGACCAGTCCAGTTTATTGTCAATTCGTATCCCTAGGTATTTGTAATTCTCCACCATGTCCACACTGACCCCCTGGATGGAAACAGGGGTCACCGGTACCTTAGCTCTCCTCAGGTCTACCACCAGCTCCTTAGTCTTTTTCACATTAAGCTGCAGATAATTCTGCTCATACCATGTGACAAAGTTTCCTACAGTAGCCCTGTACTCAGCCTCATCTCCCTTGCTGATGCATCCAACTATGGCCGAGTCATCCGAAAACTTCTGAAGATGACAAGACTCTGTGCAGTAGTTGAAGTCCGAGGTGTAAATGGTGAAGTGAAAGAGAGTCAAGGCAGTCCCCTGTGGAGCCCCAGTTACAGAGAGTGGTGGGAATTCTGGTGGCTTGTCTCTGACACTGTGCTTTACACAGAGAGTGGTGATTCCACGGAATGCACTGCCTGGGGTGGGGCTGGAGGCAGATACATCATAGATTTATAAGGGAGGTTTAGATAGGCAGATGAACGTGAGGAAAATCAAAGGATATGGACATTGTATAGGCAGACCAGATTAGTTTACTTGGCCATTTGATTACTAATTGGCCTGTTTCTGTGCTGTACTGTAATATTTCTATGGATAAGTAGATTGATAGATCTACAGGCAGACAGTCAGATAGATAAATAGAGCCAGAGGAGATAAAAATAGTGAGTTAGTGTGCATGGGTTCATTGTCCATTCAGAAATCTGATGGTGGAGGGGAAGCAGCTGTTCCTGAATCGTTGCGTGTGGGTTCTCTCCTCAGGCTTGTGCAGTAACGAGAGGTGGGCAGGTTCTGGAGAGTGAGGGTCCTTCATGATGGGTGCCACCTTCTTCAGGCATTGCCTTTTGAAGACGTCCCTGACGGTGAGGAGGCAGGAAGAATGGTTCCGGTTAACCTTCGGAAGCAGTTTCATCACCTTGCAAGGGAGGGAGAGAAGTGGAGTCTCCTAGCGTCTGGAATTCCGGCAGTGAGTGTCAGACTTGTTGGGTGGTTTCTCTAGAGGAGACAGCAGTTAGCACATCTGGAGCCTCCATTTTCTCCCGGATTCAGCACCCGTTCCTTTCGGTGCCCTTTGGCCTCGCTGCTGCCAAAAGCCTTTTCCAAACATGCCAACTAGGGAAGACATTCCTCTTCCCATACACAGCTGTCAACACATTTCCGCTTGTGGGGAAGGCTCTGCTGTGAACAGTTCCCTATGGCGAGGGGTGATTCTAGGGGTCATTTAATTTATTTTTTTAAATTTAGGAATACAGCCTGGACTGGTAATAGGCCCTCACGGCCCATCGAGCCCGGACTGCCCAGTTGCACCCACGTGACCAATTAGCCTATTACCCCATATCTCTTTGGAGTGTGGGAGGACACTGGAGCA
The DNA here is from genome assembly GCF_030028105.1 of Mobula birostris. Taxonomy (NCBI): domain Eukaryota; kingdom Metazoa; phylum Chordata; class Chondrichthyes; order Myliobatiformes; family Myliobatidae; genus Mobula; species Mobula birostris. The sequence continues at coordinate 7,384,517 of NC_092373.1, forward strand.
CCCAGAGGAAAACTGGGCGGTCATGGGGAGAACGCACAGAGCCCATAGTGTTCCGGGACATCGGATCGGGTGATACTGGAGAAGCTCACGGATCAGTGACATCGGAGAGGCAGCAGCGTGGTGTTGGTGCTGGTCACCAGAATGCAGCTCTGGAAGTTCTAAATCTGGACCTCCAAACCCTGCCCCAGACGCCGAGGCTCCACTGTATATCCCAGGGAGCTGCGAGTCTCTGGCTGGCAGAACTTCTCCGGCTTTATAAGCAAATCCTCAGGCCAAACAAAGCACGGGCTGAACAAACAGAGCCAGGAGCAGGGCTGTTGGTGTCCCAGAGGCAGGGGGGACCGTAAGTGTGCATTACAAGACGAGAAGGGTGAGCATTGGGTCGTAGCTATTGAAAGGGTAGGTGAACTTTGACCGGTCGTTTAACCTGCCTCCTCCCTTCTGGTTATTAAGCAAGAAGATTCAGGATTGTTTAGTGTCATTTCCAGTATGCAAGTGTAAAGGAGAACAAATAATTGTTTCTCCAGATCCGATGCAGCATTAAACAAACTTAAGATAAAGCACACTATGATAATAACAAAACACTGTAAATGTAAATACACAAGATAGCTTATATACGATTGTACATTGATTGTATGTCCATAAAGTGACACTAGGCACAGGAGTGTCTGTACAGAGGGTGACTGACAGGAAATGATAAAGTAGTGGTGGTTGGGGGTGTGGAGGGGTGGGTTAGTGGGTGGAGGTGTTGATCAGCCTCACTGCTTGGGGAAAGTAACTGTTTTTAAGTCTGGTGGTCTAGGTGTGGATGCTACGATGGGAGTGGGACAGACAGTTACCGGCCCTTTTCCGGCACCTTTCTGTGTATGTTTCCCTGATGGTGAGAGGCTGGTGTCGGTGATGCGTTGGGCAGCATGGATTACCCGGTGTGGAGACTTCCTGCCCACCACAGTGCAGTTCAACACCTTAGTCAAGGCATTGGGCTCAAGAATCAGGAAGTCATGTTGCAGCTTTATAGAACTCTGGTTAGGTCACACCTGGGGTGGCAGAGTCTGGGCGAGTCTTAAAAAATTACGGGAGGCGTAGATAGTTAGAAATACAAGAAAAGCGATTCCACACATGCTGGAAATCCGGAGCAACACACATAAAATGCTGGAGGAACTCTGCGGGTCAGGCAGATGTATGGAAATGAATAAACAGTCAACGCTTTGTGCTGAGACCCTTCTTTACATCTGGAAGGGAAGGGGGAAGATGCCAGTATAGAAAGCTGGTGGAGGGGAAGGGGGACAGCTGGAAGGTGATAGGTGAAGCCAGGTGGGTAGGGAAGGTAAAGGGCTGGAGAGGAAGGACCATGGGAGAAAGGAAAAGAGGGGACCCAGCGGGAGGTGATAAGCAGGTGAGGAGAGGAGCCAAGAGGCCAGAGTGGGAAATTGAAGAGAAGGGAAGGGGAAGGAAGAAAAAAATCCACCGGAAGGAAAAATTGGTTCTCATGCCATCAGGTTGGAGGCTACCGAAAGAAAGAATATAAGTGTTGCACCTCCAGTGAGAGTGGCCTCATCATGGCAGAAGAGGAGGCCATGGACTAACATGTCGGAACAGGAATGGGAGTGGGAGTTAAAATAGTTGGCCCCCAGGAAATTTCTTTTTTAGCAGCAGATGGAGTGGAGGTGCTTGACAAACAGGCCCCCCCCCACCCCAATTTATGACAGGTCTCAACATGTAGAAGAGGCCGCTTCAGGTGCACCAGATATAATAGGGGACCCCGGTAGATTAGCAGGTGAAGTGTTGCCTCACCTGGAAGGACTGTTTGGAGTCCTAATGGAGGCAAAGTAATCAGAATATTTTTCTCCAGGCTCAGAATTGTAGATTTCAAGTAGTAGAGAGCAGTTTATGAATCATAATCAACCTGGAGGTCGGTGACCAATGGGAGACCACTTTGCTGAGTCATCCACTATATCTGGTGCTCCCAGTGTGGCCTCCTGTATATCGGTGAGACCCGATGTAGATTGGAAGACTGCTTTGCCAAGCACCTTTGCTTCATCTGCCAAAAAGCGGGATTTCCCGGTGGGCACCCACTTCAGTTCTACTTCCCATTCCCATTCCGACATGTCAGTCCATGCCCACTTGTACTGCCATGATGAGGCCAGAGTCATGTTGGAGGAGCAACACCTTATATTGTGTCAGGGTAGCCACCAACCCAGAGGTGTGAACTTTGATTTCTCGAACTTCAGGTAATTGCCCCTCCCCCCTTCACCATTCCCATTCCCATTTCCCTCTCTCATCTTACCAGCTCCCTCTGGTGCTCCTCTCAGTTCCCTTTCTTCCATGGTCCTCCACCCTCTCCTATCAGATTCCCCCTTCTCCAGCCCTTTATTTCATTCACCTGTCAGCTTCCGAGCTCTTTTCTTCAGCCTCCCCTTCTCCGAGTTTCATCTATCACCTTGTACTTGTATATGGATTTCAGCAAGGCATTTGATAAGGTACCCCATGCAAGGCTTATTGAGAAAGTAAGGAGGCAGGGGATCCAAGGGGACATTGCTTTGTGGATCCAGAACTGGCTTGCCCACAGAAGGCAAAGAGTGGCTGTAGATGGGTCATATTCTGCATGGAGGTCGGTGACCAGTGGAGTGCCTCAGGGATCAGTTCTGGGATCCTTACTCTTCGTGATTTTTATAAATGACCTGGATGAGGAAGTGGAGGGATGGGTTAGTAAATTTGCTGATGGCACAAAGGTTGGGGGTGTTGTGGATAGTGTGGAAGGCTGTCAAGAGGTTACAGTGGGACATTGATAGGATGCAAAGCTGGGCTGAGAAATGGCAGATAGAGTTCAACCCAGATAAGTGTGAGGTGATTCATTTTGGTAGGTCAAATATGATGGCAGAATATAGCATTAATGGCAAGACTCTTGGCAGTGGGATCAGAGGGATCTTGGGGTCTGAGTCCATAGGACACTCAAAGCTGCTACGCAGGTTGACTCTGTGGTTAAGAAGGCATACGGTGCATTGGCCTTCATCAGCTGTAGAATTGAGTTTAAGAGCTGAGAGGTAATGTTGCAGCTATATAGGACCCTGGTCAGACCCCACTTGGAGTACAGTGCTCAGTTCTGGTTGCCTCACTACAAGGAGGGTGTGGAAATCATAGAAAGGGTGCAGAGGAGATTTACAAGGATGTTGTCTGGATCAGGGAGCATGCCTTATGAGAATAAGGGTCTTTTAAGAGACTCCTGGACGGGTTCATGGAGTAATTTCTAAGGTAAGGACATGTTCGGCACAGCTTTGTGGGCCGAAGGGCCTGTATAGTGCTGCAGGTTTTCTACCTTTCTATGTTTTACTTCTTCCTGCCCTCTCTCCACCTTCTGCTCTAGCTTCTCAGCTTGTTTTCCAGTTCTGATGAGGGATGTCGGCATGAAACGTCGACTGTTTATTCATTTACCTCGATGCTGCCTGGCCTGCTGTGTTCCTCAGGGATCTGTTCTGGGTTCTCTGCTCTTTGTGACTTTCACAAACGACTTGGATGAAGAGGTGAAAGGGTGTGTTAGTAAGTTTGCAGATGAAACTTATGTTGTTGGAGTTGTGGATAGTAGGTTACAGCAGGACATTGACGGGATGCAGACCTGGGCTGAGAAGAGGCAGGTGCAGTCCAATCCATGATATGTCCAAAAATGGATGGCGTGCATTTTTAAGCTGAGAGGGGGTAAGTTCAAAAGAGATGTGCAGGGCAAGTTTTTTTTCCAGGGTGGGTGCCTGGAATGCACTGCCAAGGGTGATGATGGATCAGATAAGATAGAGGTGTTTCAGAGTCTCTTGTGTAGATGAGCACGTGGGTGTGCAGAGAATGGACTGGTAAGGACGGTGAGTAGGCAGAAGAGATTAGGCGCCAGTTTAATTAGTCTAGCGCAAGATCGTTAACTGAAGACCATAACGACATAGAGCAGAATTTAGCCCTTCGAGTCTGCTCTGCCTTTCCATCAAGACTAACTTATTACTCCTCTCAAAGCCATTCACCTGTCTTCTGCCCGTAACTTTCAACACCCTGACCAACCTCCACTTCAAACATACCCAATGACATGGTCTCCACCGCCCTCTATAACAATGAATTCCACAGATTCCCCACCCTTTGGCTAAAGAAATTCCTCCTCACTTCTGTTCTAAATGGCCATACCTCGGTTCCGAGGTTGTGCCTCCTGGTCCTGGATATCCCCCACGAGAGGAAACATCCTCTCCACATCTACTCTATCTAAGCCTTTCAATATTTGAAAGGTTTCAATGAGATCTCCCATCATCCTTCTAAACCCCAGTGAGTACAGGCCCGGAGCCATCAAAGGCACCTCGTGTATTAACTCTTTTATTCCTGGGATCGCTCTCGTGAACCACCTCTGGACCCTCCCCAGTGCCAGCGCATCGTTTCTTTGATAAGGGACCCAAAACTGCTCACAATACTCCAAGTGCAGTCAGACTATTGCCTTATAAAGTCTCAGTAAGGCCTTTACCTGTGTGAACAGACAGTCTGAGTAGTCTGACGTAACTATTTTCCCCAAGGTTGATATGTCCAATACCAGAGGGCATGCATTTAAGACGAAAGGGGCAATTTCAAAAGGAGATGGGAGGGGCAAGTTTTTTTTTATTAACACAGATAGTGGTTAATGCCCGGAATGTTCTATCTAGGTTGATGGTAGAGGCAGATACTTTTGGGACTTTTAAGAGGCATTTCAATAAGCACGTGAATGTCCTATCTATCACACCTTCAGTCTCCCGAATGATCCGGTTCCAGCTCCATCTGCTTAGTGCGGTTTGTTAGAAGCTGCAGCTGGATGCACTTCCCACTGTTGTGGTGGTCAGGGAGACTGGAGGTCTCCCTGCCTTCCCAGATTCGTCGAGAGGCAGTGCACCATCCTACCTGTCATCCCTACTGTCCTAGGTGAGCAGAGGTAAAGAAGAGAAGGAAAAATCTGAGCTTTTCTTTCCTTTGCTTTCTCTGTGTCAAGCCTTGAAGAGCTAAAGCTTTAAGATCACCACTCTGACTATGTTCACTCAGAAGACACCTGCTGCATTTGTCCCTGCCTTCCTTTTACTTGCTCTTACTAATCAATCCCAGATGCCGATTGACCACTGGTGAACCGCTCCTGCCCTTTATCCTCAGGCAGTGGACCTGATTGAAGCCCCCTCCTCTCCAAACTTCTGATGTCCGGATTGGCCGCTGGTCAAAACTGTCCTAGTAATTTCCTCAAAAAACTCTACAAGATTGGTTAGACATGACCTGCCATGCACAGATCCAAGCTGACTATCATGAATCAGTCCGTGCCTATCCAAATACTTATATATCTGGATCCTTAGAATACCTTCAAGTAACTGATGTCAGACTCACCAGCCTATAAATTCTTGGTTTTTAAACAGTGGAAGAACACTGGCTATCCTCCAATCCTCTGGTACCTCTCCTGTCACTAAGGGTGATTTAAATATTTCTGCACTTACCTCCCATAGGGTTCGAGAGGACACCTTATCAGGCCCTGGGGATTTAGATTATGAGAACACTCAGTCCTCTTTTATTGTCATTTAGAAATGCCTACATGCATTAAGAAATGATACAACGTTTCTCCTCAGTGATATCAGAGAAAACAGGACAAACCAAAGACTTAAACATAGAAACATAGAAAATAGGTGCAGGAGTAGGCCATTTTGGCCCTTCGAGCCTGCACCGCCATTTATTATGATCATGGCTGATCATCCAACTCAGAACCCCAGCCCTCCCTCCATACCCCCTGATCCCCATAGCCACAAGGGCCATATCTAACTCCCTCTTAAATATAGCCAATGTACTGGCCTCAACTGCTTCCTGTGGCAGAGAATTCCACAGATTCATCACTCTCTGAGTGAAGAAATTTTTCCTAATCTCGGTCCTAAAAGGCTTCCCCTTTATCCTCAAACTGTGACCCCTTGTTCTGGACTTCCCCAACATCGGGAACAATCTTCCTGCATCTAGCCTGTCCAATCTCTTTAGGATTTTATACGTTTCAAAGAGATCCCCCCTCAATCTTCTAAATTCCAATGAGTACAAGCCCAGTTCATCCAGTCTTTCTTCATATGAAGGTCCTGCCATCCCAGGAATCAATCTGGTGAACCTTCTTTGTACTCCCTCTATGGCAAGGATGTCTTTCCTCAGATTAGGGGACCAAAACTGCACACAATACTCCAGGTGTGGTCTCACCAAGGCCTTGTACAACTGCAGTAGTACCTCCCTGCTCCTGTACTCAAATCCTCTCGCTATAAATGCCAGCATACCATTCGCCTTTTTCACCGCCTGCTGTACCTGCATGCCCACTTTCAATGGCTGGTGTATAATGACACCCAGGTCTCGTTGCACCTCCCCTTTTCCTAATCGGCCACCATTCAGATAATAATCTGTTTTCCTATTTTTGCTACCAAAGTGGATAACTTCACATTTATCCACATTAAATTGCATCTGCCATGAATTTGCCCACTCACCCAACCTATCCAAGTCACCCTGCATCCTCTTAGCATCCTCCTCACAGCTAACACTGCCACCCAGCTTCGTGTCATCCGCAAACTTGGAGATGCTGCATTTAATTCCCTCATCCAAGTCATTAATATATATTGTAAACAACTGGGGTCCCAGCACTGAGCCTTGCGGTACCCCACTAGTCACCGCCTGCCATTCTGAAAAGGTCCTGTTTATTCCCACTCTTTGCTTCCTGTCTGCTAACCAATTCTCCATCCACATCAATACCTTACCCCCAATACCATGTGCTTTAAGTTTGCACACTAATCTCCTGTGTGGGACCTTGTCAAAAGCCTTTTGAAAATGCAAATATACCACATCCACTGGTTCTCCCCTATCCACACTACTAGTTACATCCTCAAAAAATTCAATGAGATTCGTCAGACATGATTTTCCCTTCACAAATCCATGTTGACTTTGTCCGATGATTTCACTGCTTTCCAAATGTGCTGTTATCACATCTTTGATAACTGACTCCAGCAGTTTCCCCACCACCGACGTTAGGCTAACCGGTCTATAATTCCCCGGTTTCTCTCTCCCTCCTTTTTTAAAAAGTGGGGTTACATTAGCCACCCTCCAATCCTCAGGAACTAGTCCAGAATCTAACGAGTTTTGAAAAATTATCACTAATGCATCCACTATTTCTTGGGCTACTTCCTTAAGCACTCTGGGATGCAGACCATCTGGCCCTGGGGATTTATCTGCCTTCAATCCCTTCAATTTACCTAACACCACTTCCCTACTAACATGTATTTCGCTTAGTTCCTCCATCTCACTGGACCCTCTGTCCCCTACTATTTCTGGAAGATTATTTATGTCCTCCTTAGTGAAGGCAGAACCAAAGTAATTATTCAATTGGTCTGCCATGTCCTTGCTCCCCATAATCAATTTACCTGTTTCTGTCTGTAGGGGACCTACATTTGTCTTTACCAGTCTTTTCCTTTTTACGTACCTATAAAAGCTTTTACAGTCAGTTTTTATGTTCCCTGCCAGTTTTCTTTCATAATCTTTTTTCCCCTTCCTAATTAAGCCCTTTGTCCTCCTCTGCTGAACTCTGAATTTCTCCCAGTCCTCAGGTGAGCCATTTTCTCTGGCTAATTTGTATGCTGCTTCTTTGGAATTGATACTATCCCTAATTTCTCTTGTCAGCCACGGGTGCACTACCTTCCTTGATTTATTCTTTTGCCAAACTGGGATGAACAATTGTTGTAGTTAACACTGACAGAACCACATAATTATAACATATAGTTACAGCATATAATTGTTGTAGTTAACACTGACAGAACCACATAATTATAACATATAGTTACAGCAGTGCAAAGCAATACCATAATTTGATGAAGAACAAACCATGGGCACGGTAAATAAAGTCTCAAAGTCCCCGAGTTGATCGACTCCAGAGTCCCCGATAGCAGGCGGCAAAAGGGAGAAACTCCCTGCGATAAACCTCCAGGCACCGTCAAATTGCCGATGCCTTGGAAGCGGCCGACCACAGCCCACACTGAGTCTGTCTGTTTGAAAACTTCGAGCTTCCGACCAGCCTCCCGAGCACCATCCTCTGCTGAGCGCCTTCCACCTCGCCCCGGCTGCTGAAACACACAAAGCCGAGGATTTCGGAGCCTTCTGCTCCGGAGATCCCGGTTACCACACAGTAGCAGAGGCAGCGAAGCGGGCATTTCAGAAGTTTTCCAGATGTTCCTCCATACTCTCAGGTCCGCCTCCATCAAAACAGAATTGTGCACGGTCCCCTACTTGACAGATAACAGACATCACCACCGAAGTGGCCGCGCACGCTGCCATCACGTCGCCATCTTCTCCTCCTCCTCCACCCTGATTTGCCTCAGGGTAGCAAACTCCTTTGTAATCTGTACAGGGTCCATGAAGTTGATGCCGCTTTGTCTCACCTCTGTAGACTCTGTGTCCGTCTCCTGAGTAAATACAGATGCAAAAGAATTATTTAAGATCTGCCCCGACTGTTTTGGCTCCACGTAAGGATTACCATTCTGGTCTTCCAGAGGATCAGTTTTGTCCCTTGCAATCCTTTTGCTCTCAACATATCTGTAGAATCCCTTAGGATTCTTTTTCACCTTGTCTGCTAAAGCAATTTTATGCCTTCTTTTAGCCTTCCTGATTTCTTTCTTAATTGTACTCTTGCAATTCTTGTACCCCATAAGCACCTCATTTGTTCCTACTTGCCTATAGCTGCTATGCACATCCTTTTATTCACTTAACCCAGGCCTCAGTATCAAGGTTCCCTACACTCATTATCCTTACCTTTTATTCTGACAGACACATCCAAGCTTTGTACTCTCAGAACATTTTGTTTTTGAGGGTCTCCCACTTCCCAAGTACACCTTTGCCGGAAAACACGGTGTTGCAATCCTCACCTGCCAGATCATGTCTGATACCGTCAGAACCGGCCTTTCTCCGATTGAGAATGACACCTCACAGACTAGGCATACTTACTTTGAAACTGCTGCCATGGTGATCACTGGATGCAAAGTGTTTCCTGACACAAAACTTCTGTCACCTGTCCTGTCTCGTTCCCATAACAGCAGATCCAGAGTCACACGTTCTCTCATTGGGACTTCTGCGTACTGATGAAGGAAACTACCCTGAGCACATTTGACAAACTCTATCCCATCTCGTCCTTTTACAGTATGGGATTCCCAGTCAATATGAGGAAAATTTAAAATCACCTTATGTTTCTTGCCACTGTCTGCAATCTCTTCATGAATTTGATCATCTAAATCCCTCAGACTGTTGGATGGTCTGTAACATAGCCCCATTAACGTGGTCATACCTTTCTCTTTTTCACCATTACACCCTTAACCCCTCACTAGTCGAATTCTCCAATCTGTCCTGATGGATCACAGCCATAACATTTTCATGGGACTAGTAAGGCCACCCCTCCTCCTTTAATCCCTTCAACTCTGTCATATCTACAACACTGGATCCCTGGAATATTGAGCTGCCAGTCCTGCCCCTTCTGCAACCAAGTCTCACTCACAGACTCAAAGCTTGTATGTGTCTGTCAGAATAAAAGGTAAGGGTAATAAGTCTAGGGAACCTTAGTTTTCAAAGAGATATTGAGGCCCTTGTTAAGTGAATAAAAGGAGGTGCATAGCAGCTATAGGCAGGGACCAAATCGCAGACCAAGTACTGTGCACACTGTGATATTTACTGAGTAACAAATCCAGAGGGGCAAACAAAGTCAGCATCAAAGTTCAGGCAAAGATCAAAACACCCAGAGAAATCCAAAAACCAGAATCGGGAAACAACCAGAGTTGATATTCAGACAGACAGAGATCAGATATAAATGCTAGAAAGGTTCAGGAAATCTCACTGGCACAATCTGACAACAAACAGGTGAAAACATGGACTGAAACACACTGAGCAATAAACAGAGAGGCAGATGATAGGTGGAGCACAATGAGACACAGGTGGCAGCAATACAGGTAATAATGAGAAACAGGTGAGAGGCAGAGTACTCAGTAATACAGGGGCCGGAGTAGAGCAGGAGCGGGGACAGGAGCACATGGGGCATGAAAACAAACAAGAGCACATGGCAATACAAAACCACAGAGTGACGGCTCGGGGGAAAACACACAAAAAGACAAAGTACTGACACGAAGTCATAATTCCAGGTGTTGAGTTTATCCACCTTTCCTATGATACTTCCTGCATTGAAAGATACGCAATCGCACCATGCTCAACCTTTTGATTCCTGACTTTGTATGAGGTCTTACCAACATCTGCCTTCACAACCTCTCAACTGTTCTGGCACTCTGGTTCCCAGCCTCCTGCAACTCTGGTTTAAACCCCACTGTGCAGCATTAGCAAACCTTCCCGCTAGGGTATTAGTCCCCCTCCAGTTCAGGTGCAAATCGTTCCTTCTGTACAGCTCCCAACCTCCCTGGAAGAACCCCATTCTCCTGCCTTCTCCTCATAAACTTTGATGCCCCTGACTAATCTAGAACCTATCGATCTCAGCGTTAAATATACCCCATGACTGGTGAATCTGTGGCAATTGTTACGTAACCTGCAACAATGAATATCAATCGAGACAGGTTATGTAACAATTTGGCAGGTTTGAAGAGTTATCTTTGATGCAGGTCACTACTCCTTCAACGAAGACTCAATAAAGTCGATCCTTTGTTAAACTGCCGAACAATGCCGACTCCTCTCAATCCTTCGGGTCCTGTACTTCGATAAAGTCTTCACTCTCCAGTACTACTGCTGGAATAAGGTACATCAACACACCTAGCAAAAATTGCCAATCCAGCACTATTGTACCTTGCAACAGAACGTAACAACCGTTTTAAAAATGAAACTGCGTCATAAAAACAAATACGCAACAGAAGCGGAGACACGGTACGTTCTAGCTGGAAATCTAAAAACTAAAAACTAACTGCGTCATCTGGGTCTCCCCTTATATACCCGTGGTGCACATGTCGTCATGTGACCTCACATCGGCGGGAAAATTACATCAGGTGACCTCCAAAAGACCATTACATCATTCTCACAAAAAAAAATCACAGATCTCCTTGAGGCATGTAACACAATGAATTCCATAGATTCACCAACCTCTGACGAAAGAACTTCTTCCTTATCTCTGTGCTAATTGGACATCACTCTATTCTGAGGCTGTGACCCCTGATCCTAGACTCTTCTACTATTGGAAACATTCCCTCCACATCCACTTTATCTCAGCCTTTCAATACTCAATAAGTTTCAATCATATTCCACCCCCACCATTCTTCTAAATTCCAGTGAGTACAGGTCCAGAGCCATCAAACACTTCTCATCATTAACCCTTGCATTCTCATGACATTTTAAACTGTCCCCACAAAGTAGACAAAGGAAGACAGCTGTTCCTGTTCTGGTGTGAGATCTGTATGAACTGCAATGAAGCTACTTTGATCACATGCACTGCCTGCCCCTTTGTTCGGTATACACACTGTGCTGTAATTAACCGCTTTACTGAAGTCTTCCCAATTGCTATTTTCTCTTTTGGGAAAATTAGTTTTGGAAAGCTGTCGAGTTGCTGTTGTACCTCTGCTTTTGATGTTTATGACGGGAGTAAATCCTGGCTAATTTCCCTTCAGAACGGTTTGCCTGGAGGGTGGGAAACATTACGAGAGGGTCTGATTGTGATTTTCCATCAGACCTTTTGTTGCAGATGTTCCTGCGTGAGGGGAACACCCTTTTCACTCCTGATCCCTCAGTGGTGTGTGTTTCCCTGAGCTTCTCCTTCCTGAAATCCACAATCACTTCCTGGTCTTACTCATGTTGAGTACAAGTTTGTTATTGTGACACCTCTCAAGAACTTTTCAGTTAATTCAGAGGTGGGATGGCTTAAAGATAGCACCAGATTGTGGTCTATGTTGCAATCGTGACTCCTATTTAGTTGTTTGAGTTCTTAGGGATGGTTTTGGGGAGAGTGAGGGGAGTTAGGGGTCAGTAAGGGTTTAGGAACAGGGATGTAGAGGAGCTAAGGTTAGATTAGGGTTTAGGGACAGGGATGTAACTGAGTTAGAGGCCAGACCTCTGCTCTATGTTTGAAGGACACAAATGTGAGCAGCTTTGGACCCCCTGTATAAAAGACATACAGATTTTGGAGAGGGTCCAGAGGAGGTTCACAAGAATGATCCTAGGAATGAAAGGGTTAATGTATGAGGAGCATTTGGCTCTGGGCCTGTATGTTGAGAAGAATGGGAGGGATCTCATTGAAACCAGTCAAGTATTGAAAGGCTTAGATGGATAGAGAGAAGGTGTTTCCCATACTAGAGGAGTTTAGGACCCGAGGGCACAGCCTCAGAATAGAGGAATGTCTATTTAGTCTGGAGATTAGAAGAAATTATTTCACCAGAGAGTAACGAATCTGTGGAATTCATTGCCACAGTTGACTGTAAAGTTTAAGTCATTTGATATTTTTAAAGCGGAGGTTGATAGGTTCTTAATTAAATAGGGTGTCAAAGGTTACAGGGAGAAGGCAGGAGAGTAGGGTTGGGAGGGATAATAAATCAGTCATGGTGGAATGGTGGAACAGACTCGAGGGGCTGAATGGCCTAATCCTGCTCCCATGTCTTATGTGGACATAGGACGAACAACATTCGGTGCTCAAGCCTCCACTCCACGCTCGGAAGGTCGGTGATGTGGACAAAGAACCTCTGAGGTGTTGGGCTGTCCCAGTTCGGTGCGAGTCCATGTGAGGAGGATGCACAAAGAAGACCCAGTCGGAGCTCGAGCTATGGGGTCCTATCGTCTGCGATCCGGCGGTTGATGCTGGAGATTGAAGCCCAAACGTCGACCTGAACTCGAGATGTCATACCCTGACGACTGAGGCCTGGAGGCCCAGAGGCCTGTCCTGGAGTTGGACGGCTGAAGGGGAGAGGAAAGGGAAATGTTTTGTTTGTTGTGTGCTGTGTGGTTCTACCGAGCATTGTGGGCATGCTCCATTGGTGCTGGAATGTTTGGCGACTCTTGCGGGCTGCCCCCAGCACGTTTCGCTGTGCATGTGGTCAATAAATCTGAATGTGAATGATGAGCGCCGCAGTAACGTAGTGGTAAGCTCAGTACCATTACCGCTCAGGCTCTCAGAGTTCAGAGTTCAATTCCAGCACAGTCGGTAAAAAGATCAGACATCCTTCACATGGGCTTCCTCCTGGTGCGCCAGTTTCCTCCCAACGTCCTTGCACATAAAATAAATAAAATCTCCATGCACCATGCACATACAGGTTAGTAGGTTAATTGGCCATTGTAAATTGTTCTGTGATTAGCCTAGGGTTAAATAGGCAAATTGGGCCAGAAAGCCCTGTTCCATACCTTATCTCTAATAAATTAAACAAAATAAATCTGAAACTCTTTGTCCTAGAGGTCTTTGTAACCCTCTTTCTCCAAAGGATGGTGGAAGCAAAGTCTGAATATTTTCAAGGGTGAGCTAGGAATCTACCAATGTGCAAGAGGTCAGCAGGCTGCCTGGGGAAATGCAGAATGCAGATTTGAGGTTTCAGTCAGATCAGCAAGAAGCTAAGGGCTGGCTACAGGTATGTACACGCAGGTACACCTGTACACCTGCTCGTTAATGCAAATATCCAATCAGCCAATCACGTAGCAGTAACTCAGTGCACGAAAGCATGCAGACATGGTCAAGAGCTTCAGATGTTCAGACCAAACATCAGAATGGGGAAGAAATGAAAGGGTGGACTATTTTCTAGATGGCAAGAAAATATAAAAAATGGAGTTGCAAAGGGACTTAGGAGTCCTTGTGCAGGGTTCCTTAAAGGTTAATTTTTAGGTTGAATCTGTGGTGAGGAAGGCAGATGCAATGGTAGCATTCATTTCAAGAGGACTAGAATATGAAAGCAAGGATGAAATGTTGAGACTTTATAAAGCTCTGCGGAGGGCTCATTTGGAGTATCATGAGTAGTTTTAAGCCCTTTACCTTAGAAAAGATGTGCTGAAACTGGAGAGGGTTCAAAGGAGGTTCACAAAAATGATTCATGGATTGAATAGCTTGTCATATAAAGAGTGTCTGATGGCTCTGGACCTTTATTTACAATAATTCAGAAGAATGAGGGGTGTCCTCATTGAAACCCATCAAATGTTGAAAGACCTTGAAGGAGAAGATGTGGAGAGGATGTTTTCTATGGTGGGAGAGTCTAAGACCAGAGGACAGGGTCTCAAAATAGAAGGGTGTCCTCTTAGAACGGAGATGAGGAGGAATTTTGTTAGGCAGAGAGTGGTGAACCTGTGGAATATTTTTGCCGCAGGTAAATGTGGAGGCAAATCTTTATGTATATTTAAGGCAGAGTTTGATAGACTTTTGATCGGTTAGAGCAAGAAGGGATACAGGGAGAAGGCAGGAGATTGTGGCTGAGAGGAAAATTGCATCTGCCATGGTGAAGTGGCTAAGCAGACTTGATAGGCCAAATAACAGGAATTCTGCAGATGCTGGAAATTCAAGCAACACACATCAAAGTTGCTGGTGAATGCAGCAGGCCAGGCAGCATCTGTAGGAAGAGATGCAGTCGACGTTTCAGGCCGAGACCCTTCGATCCTGATGAAGGGTCTCGGCCTGAAACGTCGACTGCACCTCTTCCTACAGATGCTGCCTGGCCTGCTGCGTTCACCAGCAACTTTTATGTTGATAGGCCAAATGACCTAATTCTGCTCCCACATCTTGTGGTCAAATGGTCTAAATATGAACTAAGTGACTTTGACCGAGGAATGATTGTTAGTGCCAGACAGGGTCGATGAGTATTTTAGAAACTGCTGACCTTCTGGGACTTTCACAGTGAACAGACTCTAGAGTTTACAGAGAGAAAGAAAATCCAGTGAGCAGCATTCAGGTGGCTGAAAATGCCTTGATAATGAAAGAGATCAGAGGGGAATGGCCGGACTGGTTTAAGCTGATAGGAAGGTGACAGCAACTCAAATAACCACACGTTACAACAGTGATGCGCAGAAGAGCGTCTCTGAATGCACAACACGTCAAACCTTGAAGTGGATGGCCTACGGCAGCAGAAGACCACAAACAAACACTCAGTGACCACTTCACCAGGTAAAGGAGGAACTTGATAAAGGCAAAGGAGGTCCCTGAAAGTGGCAACACATTTATTTATGGTGGACAGTGTACCGACATTCCACACCACCAGTTTCAAGAACAGCTACTTCCTTTCGACCATTTGGGTTCTTGAATCTGCTGGCAAAGCCCAAATGTCTACAGTTTGTCCAAACTATGACCCTTTTGGCCACTTTTCACTAAAATGGACTTTGATCTATTTCTTGTTTCTAATTGTGTTTTTTTGCTTGTAAAATTTGTTTCCCCTGTGTCTTTCTTGTGAACACTACTTTTCGCATGCCCTCTGCCTGTGATGCTGCTGCAAGTAAATTCTTCATTGCACGTACAGAGCGAGTACGTGTAATCGTGCAAGTCGAGTCATAGAGCAGTACAGAACAGGTACAGACCAACCAGCCTATGCCCACCATGTTGTCCACCCAGCTAGTCAATAGACCCTACTTTGGTTTTGGAGAAGGTGCTTTTATCAGTCAAGGTGAGGTTCAGGTGACTGGGTCATCAAGTTCCTGTTTATTGTCATTCATTGTACATCGTTGGTTGTCCATCGTAATTGATGAGAGGAGACCTGTGCAGGGGAGTTTTTAAAGTGGAAAACTCATTCCTCTCTCTGCTCCTTGGATCCAGATCCAGTGGTTACAGTTATTCCTGACAACTGGGTTCTTCCTTGGTGGTAGACATAGATATAGACATAGACATACTTTATTGATCCCGAGGGAAATTGGGTTTCGTTACAGCTGCAACAACCAAAAACAGAGCATAAACATAGCAATACAAAACCACAAACAATTAAACAACAAAATGCAAACTATGCCAGATGGAAATAAGTCCAAGACCAGCCCATTGGCTCAGGGTGTCTGACCCTCCATGGGAGAAGCTGCAAAACAGCTGTAGTGGAGTGTAGCTGTAGTGGATGTCCATGACTTCTGTGCCTTGTCATCCCTTCGCTCTCCACTGAGCATTGCAAAACCGCCTTCCTGGCTGTTGAATCTCGCAGTTGATCTCATCCACAAAGTCCGCCATAGTTGACTTTGCATGCCACGACAGGAATACAAAAAGAAATACAACACAATTTATCAAAAACTCTGCATAAAGAAAGACCAATAAACAACCAATTTGCAAAAGAAGAATAATCGTGCAAATAAATAATACTGAGAACATGAGTTGCAAAGTGCCTTGAATTTAAGGCGGGAGGAGAAGATGGTGGCGCGCCTGTGTGTGCACAGCCCTCTGGTGAAAAATGATATGGTATCTGTTAAATAGGGGCCGTGGGCAATTCTGATTTGATGGAGAATGGACGTGAAAACACAGAGGAACATCTGGAGAAATTTCTGGAACACTCGTTCGCTGCTGTCGTTACTGCGTGGTCGGGAATCTTTCGGAGGGTAGGCCTCAAAATCCGCGGCCTTGCCTGCTTTTGGCAACCGAGAAGGAGGTCGAATCGTTCGGACAGAGATGGCACTCAGTACTCGGTGTCAGAGAGCTGATCAGAGATCGAAGTTTTTGGATGACTCAGAGTCGGATTGTGGTCAGCATGGCAGGGAGAGTTCTTCCTTCTCCCATCTGCGTGATATGTGGAACATTTGAGAGACTTTGAACTTTACTATGCTCATGGACTTCTTCATCAAGTTATGGTATTGTTGCACTGTTGTAACTATATGTTATAATTATGTGGTTTTGTCAGTTTTTTCAGTCTTGGTCTGTCCTGTGTTTTGTGATATCACACCGGAGGAAATATTGTATCATTTCTTAATGCATGCATTACTAAATGACAATAAAAGAGGACTATGTGTCTTCATAATCTAAAGTGAGTCTACAGGTTGTAAAAGTAGAATTAGTTCAGAGTTGTGGTGAATGAAGTTATCCTCCCTGGTTCAGGAACCTGGATTACAGGGCAGGTGCTATAACAAGAGGTTGTACAAAGTTGGATTTTCTCTGGAGCAGCGGAGGCTAAAGGGAGATCTGAGCATCTATAAGATTATAAGAGACACAGATAGAGTAGATAGACAGTATCTTCCTCCTGAGAGGGAGTAATTTCAAAGGGGATGTGAGGGGGCAGTTTTTTACGCAGAGAGTGGAGGGGGCCTGGAATGCACTGCCTGGGGTGGTGGTAGAGGCAGGGACATTAGCCACATCTAAGAGACTCTTAGATAGGCACATGGATGAAAGAGAAGTGGAGAGCTCTGGGAGAGGTAAGGGTTGGATTTATCTTGCAGCAGGTTAAAATGTTGACACAACATGGTGGGACAAAGGGCCTGTACTGTGCTGGGGTGTTCCATGTCCTATGAGGCTCATTCACATCATCAGTCTTATCTCACAGCATCAGAGACGCTGGTTCGATGGTGTGATTCCAACCTTGGATGCTGTCTATGTGGAGTTTGCATGTTCTGCCTGTTAGAGGTGATGTTTGGGTTTAGCACATTTACATTTAGCGAATGACTCCAGCCGCCAATCTTCAAATCTGAATGTAAATTGTAGATTTGATTTAAAATGCAGCTCTGAATAATAGGTTCCCAAAAGCTGTGAATCACAGACCAGACAATGCTGATTAAAATTCATTTAACTGTCTACGGTGTGGCTGTGAAGTTTGTGTATAGTTTCAAAGAAAGCATTGTAGATGCATTGTCCTTTGACGTTTAGCACGTAAAATATTGAGTCCCACGTTGGGCTAGACAGGCCTTTTGACCAATGCCTGCTGTAGCTTGTTCTGTCAAATACAGAAGCTGGTTTGTATCTATCAGTACTTCTCTCACTCTTCAACACTCCCTGTGACCACGTGCATTCCACCTGGATGTTCCCTTTTCCTCGCACATCCAAACAACGTGCGGGCTGGGTGGGTGGGTCAGTGTGCCCACTGTAAACTGTGTTTTATTTTACACGCTCCATGTTTTGTGAGTGGGAAATGTGAGGGCTATTTTATCTGCTTAACTAGAGCTGCAGCCCTTTCCTTCCATCACAAACACACCGAAGGCAGTTGCCTCCAGTTTGCAGGCACTGTGGGGCAGGAGTGACCGGTTGAGACATTATCAGCCAACCGCAGGCCTGTGGCTGTTGTCCCGTCAGCCCGGACCTCTGGGTCAGTATTTTGGTCGGCTGCCATGCTGGCAGAGTCAGACCCAATGTGCATGGCATCGATGGCGGGCCGTGAGAGGCAATCAGTCGCTGCATAATTTTTCTCTTAAATGTGCTGCATGTCGTTCCTGAATACTGAAGTGTAGGCCAGGTGGCTTTGCTGCCATGCTGACCGAGAGACTGATGCTTTGGCATTTGCCAGCATTGAGGGAGGGGTGGGTTCTGGTCAACGAACGCAGTGAAGTACTGACCCTCCAGTCGAAAATGGAAATGGCGGATGGCCATAGAGACCGAGTAGCTCATGGTCGAATGTGCTGTAGTTCCTCTCCGGGGGGTGCGGAGCTGCCAGCTGAAGAGGGCAAGTGGCTGCCACACGCCTCCGCCCCACCGGTTGTGCCCAGCACCAGTAGTGCTGTCTGTAGGTGCACTGGGGAGTGCCGCCATTCCATCATGGCGGAGTTACTTCCCTCTCGATCCCATCCTCCTGCCTTCTCCCCGTGACGAGGGAGTTAGATATGGCCCTTGTGGGTAAAGGGATCAGGGGGTATGGAGGGAAGGCTGGTACAGGGTTCTGAGTTGGATGATCAGCCATGATCATACTGAATGGCAGTGCAGACTCGAAGGGCCGAATGGCCTACTCCTGCACCTATTTTCTATGTTTCTATGACCCTTGACACCCTGACTGATCAGGAAACAATGCAGAATGATGTGCAAAAGCTACCAAAAGAGTTTATTTTCATTTATTCTGAGATTCAGCTCTGAACAGGCCCGTGCTGCCCAGCAACCCGCCTGTTTGACCTGAGGACAATTTACAATGACTAATTGACCTACTAACCGGTACATCTTTGGACTGGGGCACACGTGTGCTGGGGGAGAAGATACAAACTCCTTACAGAGGCCTCCAGAATTGAACTGTGCACTGCAACGGCACATCGTAACTGGGTTTCTGAAATGATGAGCAATCCGCTGATTGAAAAGTATATAAAGGCCAAGCATTCAGAGGACACACCATGATGAGGAGCACACCGACAATGTCTCCTGGCATGGTGCAGGTCGTAAGACCGGAGCAGAGCTCGAGCCAAACCTGAATGGTGCTGGTGTCACGCTAACCGCTATGCTGCAAGGTTTGAGGGGAATAAACTGAAGAAGGCGTAAATGGGCGGTTGACAGATCTATTGTGTGACCCTACTGCTGGTAAACCCCAACAGGCATCAGCGGAAGAAGCCAATATCTCTGAGTTGCTGTTGGTTACCTGATCCTCATGATTGCCTGGGAACTGCCTGCCTCCACAGCCTTCTCCTTTGATGCGGTCACAGAGCGAAGGAGTGATGGCCAGCATTTACGTAATGACTGGTTCAGCCCCGGCTGCAGGAGCGTCTGACTCTGGCCCCTCCAGCCATTCCGCGAGGAAGCTTTGGTGTGTAACTGTCACTGGGAACTTTCCCAGGGATGAGGGGCTCACACTAACACAGAAAAACGGCTGGAGCTGAAGAAGGGCACTTACAATCTGGAGTGGTGAACTGCTTATGGCGAGAGGGCACACTCCATGAAAGAATTTAATTAAAGATAATAGCTCCCTAAGTAACCTGAGTCAAATGCTCTTTGATAATTTATTTAGTTATTTACTTATTCAGAGATGCAGTGCAGAACAGGCCCCTGTGGCCCAGTGAGCCGTAAGACCCAGCAACCCTCGACACCCTGATTTAATCCTAACCTAATCACAGGACGACTTACAATGACCAATTAACTTACCCGGCAGGCCTTTGGATTCTGGGAGAAAACGGGAGAAGCCGGAGGAAACCCATGCATTCCCCAGGGAGGACGCACAGAGACTCCTTACATAGGATGCTGGGATTGAACTCTGAGCCCCGCAATGCCCCAACTGTATCAACATCACGCTAACCTCTACACTACCTTTGAGACGGCAGAACCTGACAAATTAGATAATCATTTAAGATCATGTTTAGGGACAGAACACATCATCGCCTATCTGTATGATGCCATACAAGACAAGTGTCATACAACAATGGATAATATTAAAAAAGAGTGGGAAAAGGAGTTGGGTACGGAGATAGAGGAGGTTATATGGAATGAGGCTTTGCACTATGTTAACTCCTGTTCCATCAATGCCAGGCATTGTTTAAAACAATTTAAAATCCTACATAGACTGCATTACTCAAAAGTAAGGATTCATAAAATATTCCCAGAGGTGTCCCCAATGTGTGAGAAATGCAAGTCCTTGGAGGCCAATTTGTTACATAGTTATGCTTTATGTCCCAGGATACAAGAGTATTGGAAGCAAGTATTTGAGGTCCTATCGAAGGTACTAAAGGTTCAGATAATACCAGACCCCATTTTAATAATTTTTGGAACTTCTGCAAGGTCAGATAAATCCCAGGCTACCCAGCAACAACTCCCGGCCTATGGCACACTTAATGGAAAGAAACTGATACTGATGTTCTGGAAAAAGGAGGAAACTCCATCACTCAGACAGTGGCTGGCTGCATTAATGGATACTCTGCATCTATAGAGGATAAGATATGTTATCAAGGACAGACTCAAGGAATTTGAAAAAATCTGGCAACCATTACTGTTGTATTTAGAAGAGACCGACAGCTGAACTAAGTGTGGGGGGGGGGGGTAGGACCTAAACAGCACATACGGGAGGGGTGAGGGGAGGGTAGGGCTGGGAAAGGGAACGGAGACGGGGTGGTAGGGTTTCCTTTGCTTTTTGCTTGTTTACTATACATACATTCATTTGACTTTCATTATGTTGTTATAAGAAAGAAAAGCAAAAAGAAGCATTGTACTTTAGGACATTGTCGGTTGTGGTTAAGCTGATGTTGCTTCACAGTAAAAAAAATTTGAAAACCTCTACACTAACATAAGGCCTGCTTCTGTAGAGCATGGAGTAGAGAACAATACAGCACAATACAGGCCCTTTGGCCCACCATGTTGTACCAACCTCAAACCCTCTTCCAAGATCAGTCGAACCCTTCCCTCCCACATAGCCCTCCATTTTTAATTTTTTAGTTCAGAGATACAGCACTGTAGCAGGCCCTTCCAGCCCAACAGGCCCGTGCCACCCAACAGGCCCTTCCAGCCCATCAGGCCCTTCCAGCCCATCAGACCCTTCCAGCCCAACAGGCCCTTCCAGCCCAACAAGCCCGTGCCACCCAATCGTACCTGGTGACCGATTTACGGACCAACTGCACGTCTTTGGGAGTGCCTGGATGAAATGCAAGTAGTCATCGAGAGGATGTACAAACTCCTTGTAGACAGTGGCAGGAATTGAACCTGGGTCGCTGGCACTGTGAACAGCATTACGCTAACCACTACGTTACTATGGAGCATGAGCATAGTCCCAATAGTAATATCATCCCAGTCACTACACAATAGCATCAAACAACTAGGCCTACACAGCAATATTCATGGAAATATTCAGAAAGCCACAATACTAAACACCACTGGACTAGTCTAAAAGTTCCTAGCAATTGAGAGATGGGCGTGCTTGGCTCTGCCCATACCTCAGGCTTTACCAGCTTGAGCTGAGAAAGAATAAATAATAATAATAATAACTTATTTATTTAGCACTTTTCATACAATGTAGTCCAAAGTGGTTTACGCTGAGAAAATGTGTAAACAGGAAAATAAAAGACAAAAAGAGGATGGTTAAAAGCAAGGTTAAATAATTACGCTTTGAACTTGTGTTTAAAAGTATCAACTAAGTCTGCATCCCTTATAGTTTTAGGCATTAAATTTTAGGAGCCTAGTTCAAAAAATCTGAGCTGCTGATTATCTTTTGAGGGAGATTGTTTAAATTTAAGAGGTTGGCAGAAGAGACCTGAGAGCTCGAGCAGGGTTACAAATCAAAACCAATTCTCTGATGTACTCTGGTCCCAGACCATTGAGAGCTTTAAAATCAAGCAAGAAAACTTTAAAATCAATCCCAAAGGATATAGGAAGCCTGTGTTCTAAACCTGTTCCATTTTTCCATCACCCTCTGCCCCTAAGGTCCCTCTTCAAATCTTTCCCCTCTCACAGTAAACCCATACCCTCTAGCTTTGGTTCCCCTTCTCTGGGAAAATGGTGCAGACTGCTCCAAGTTATGCAATTCAAGGATCATGTTCACTTACGTGTACATTAAAACATACAATAAAACGTGTTAACAACTGAGGTTGTACTGGGGGCAGCCTGCAAGTGATGCTTCACATTCCGATGCCAATATAACATGCCCACAGTATTCAGACAGACCAGTCCAGAATACAACAAAACAAGAACAGCAAAGCAATCCCCTACCCTCCCTCCCACCCACGATCACACAAACACACGGAGACAGACAGACACACACACACACACACACACACACACACACACACACACACACACACACACACACGCACAGTCCTCTAGCCCTAGGACAGTCCATATTCTTTGGCCTCCAGTCTCCAGTGGGCACCATGGTGCCGTAGCCATTAGCACAACAATACTGCAGCTCAGGGTATCGAATTCAGAGCTTAATTCTGATGTCATCTGTAAGAAGTTTGTACGCCCTCACTGTGCAACACCTGGGTTTTCTCTGGGTGCTCCAGTCTCCTCCCACAGTTCAAAGATGTACACGTTAGTTGGTTAATTGATCAATGTAAGTTGTCCCGTCATTAGGCTACAGTTGAAACAGGGTTTTCTGGGGAGGTGCATATCGAAGGGCCAGTGGGGCCTGTGCCATTCTGCCTTAGGGACTCCCACTCCGAATTACTCCCGAAGCCTTCCCCATCAGCGAGTATATCTTCAAGGCCTTCCCCATCAGCGGGTGTATCCACAGTCCAAAGATGTACCAGTTAGTAGATTAATTGGTCATCGTAAATTGTCCCGTGACTCGGCTGGGGTTAAATGGGAGGCTGATGGGTGCCGTGCCTTGGAGGACTGGAAGGGCTTGTTCCAGTCTGTATCTCAATAAATAAACAAACAGATTTAATCTCGAATATGCAGACATTGGGCCTTTGACCACCCCAGCAGGCTGACAGAAATTCGCAGAGCCAGGGCACTGGCCAAGTTCAAGCTCAAGTTTGTCATTTGACTGTAGATGTATATAAACAAACGAGTCAGTGTTACTGCTGGACCACCGCACTCACCAAATATATATCCATGGAATTCAACTTCTGCACTTCCCCTCCGCGGATCTCCCACATCACTGTGCTTTGAATGACACTGACCTGTCCTCTGATTCCCGCACTCCTGTTCCTAAAACCGTAGCCTGATCCCTAAATCCCCTCTCTGTCCCTAAAACCATCCTTTTGAAGCCAAAAAAAGCACTAGTAACAGAGGTCACAGCTCGGCGCCATCTTGAACTCAGACTGACTCAATATCGCCTCTGTCAGCAAATCAATGCGGAGAATCTGCACTGCATTCCCTCTGTGGCAAACGTGGCTATTTTTTTCATCGAGGACACCAAAACTATTCGCAAACTCGCCAAGTTTCCCCTTCCCAGACTCCAGCCAAACTCGTGCTGATTTCTTGGATGTTTCTGTCCAGGAGTCTTGGGCCTCTGGCAGAGTTACATTCTTGCAAGTGACCCCTGTCACTGTTTCAGAGGCATTGTTAGTTTTAACTTATTTTAGGCCCATCGAGTCCATGACATCCCTTTAGACCAAATTCTTTGCTATCTTGAGACCTTTCTGCAGCCTTTTTGTTGGTGTAAAGTTGGCATGTCATGAACATTGAAATCTACGGCACATTGCAGGTCCTTTGGCCCACAATGTTGTACCGACCATGTAACCTACTCTAGGAACTGCCTAGAATATCCCTACCGCAGAGCCCTCTATTTTTCTAAGCTCCATGTACCTATCTAGAGTCTCTTAAAAGACCCTGTTGTATCCACCTCCACCACTGTCACTAGCAGTGCATTCCACTCACCCACCACTCTCTGTGTGAAAAACTTACCACTGACATCCCCCTTGTACCTACTTCCAAGCACCTTAAAACTACACCCCCTGGTGTTAACCATTTCAGCCCTGGGAAAAGCCTCTGGCTGTCCACATGTAAAAGCTTTCTACACTGCAGCTGAGTGTATCACGAAGGCCTGGTATGGACCAATGTCCTGGAATGGAAAAGTAGACTTTGGGCAGCATGGTGGTGTAGTGGTTAGCATGAAACTTTTCGAGTACCAGCGACGCAGGTTCAATTCCCACCGCTGTCTGTAAGGAGATTGTACATTCTCCCCGTGACCGCGTGGGATTCCTCCGGGTGCTCCAGTTTCCTCCAAATTCTGAAGACATATGGGTTAGTTGATTGAGTGTCATTGGGTGGCAAGGACTCGTGAGTCAGAAAGGTTGTTACCATGCCGTATCCCTAACTAAAATTAAATAAATCCGTACAGAAGTGGACATGGCCCAGCCCGTGACAGGCAAAGCCCTCCCAGCATTGAGCACGTCTAGACGGAGCGCCATTGCAGGAAAGTAGCATCTATCATGAAAGACCACCAGCACCCAGGTCGTGCTCTCTTCTCATCAGGTAGGAGGTACAGAACACAGGACCTGGTTCAGGAACAGGTACTTCCTCTCAACCCTCGAGCTCCTGTCCCGGCCTGAACAACTTCACTCACTGATCCTACAATGTACAGACTCACTTTCTTTTTTTTACAATTATATTTTTATTTGGATAAGGTATTCACAAGTAATACACAAACTCTTTTTTACATATATAACCTTGTCTATTTTTTTATGTGAGTAAATCTATATTAATTTGTATATTCACAAGTGCACCAGACTCACTTTCAAGAACTCTTTAAAGCTCACGCTCTCAGGATTAATTTTACCTGCACAGTTTCCCTCCTTTTGTACGTCGGTTGCTTGTCAGTCTGTGTCTTTGTGTAGCTGTTGACATTGTGTTTCTTTATTTTCCCGTAAATGCTGCAAAGAAAAAGAGTTTCAGAGTGGTAAATGGTGACATACCTCCTGGGCCTTACAACGTGGCCACGGAGTGTATGTTCGTGGTCTTCTGCTGCCATCCACGTCCAGGTTCGCTGTGTTGTGCGTTCAGAGATGCTCTTCTGCACACCACTGGTTTAACTTCTGGTTATTTGAGTTACTGTCACCTTCCTGTCAGTCTCAAGCAGTCTGGCCATTGTCCTCTGACTTCTCTCATTAATAAGGCATTTCCACCCACTGAACCACAGCTCAATGGATACTTTTTGTTTTCCGTACTATTCTCTGAAACTCTGAAGACTATTGTATGTGAAAACCTCGGGAGATCAGCAGTTTCTGAAATACTCAAACCACCCTGTCTGGCACCAACAATCATTTCATGGTCAAAGTCACTTAGATCACATTTCTTGATGTTTAGTCTGAACAATAACTGAACCTCTTGACCATGTCTGCATGCTTTTATGCATTGAGTTGCTGGTCCATAATTACCTGATTAGATATTTGCATTAACAAGCATGTGTACAGGTGTTAATGACACATCAAACCTTAAAGTGGGTGGGCTACTGCAATGGAAGACCATGCACATGTACTCAGTGGCTACTTTATTTGGTACAGGAGGCACTTTGGTTCAGAGCCGTCTCTATTTCCTGAGGAGACTGAGGTCCTTTAACATCTGTCGGACGATGCTGAGGATGTTCTACGAGTCTGTGGTGGCCAGTGCGACCATGTTTGCTGTTGTGTGCTGGGGCAGCAGGCTGAGGGCAGCAGACACCAACAGAATCAACAGACTCATTCGTAAGGCCAGTGATGTTGTAGGGATGGAACTGGACTCTCTCATTGTGGTGTCTGAAAAGAGGATGCTGTCCAAGTTGCATGCCATCTTGGACAATGTCTTCCATCCACTACATAATGTACTGGGTGGGCACAGGAGTACATTCAGCCAGAGACTCATTCCACCGAGATGCAACACAGAGCGTCATAGGAAGTCATTCCTGCCTGTGGCCATCAAACTTTACAACTCCTCCCTTGGAGGGTCAGACACCCTGAGCCAATAGGCTGGTCCTGGACTTATTTTCTGGCATAACTTACATATTACTATTTAATTATTTATGGTTTTATTACTATTTAATTATTTATGGTGCAACTGTAACAAAAATCAATTTCCCCCGGGATCAATAAAGTATGACTATGACTTAATACAGTGGCCACTGAGTGTAAGATGATTGAACAATTTACTAGTACGATAAGACCATCAAACCGTAAGACACAGGAGCAGAATTAGGCCATTCTTGCCCATTGAGTCTGCTCTGCCACTCCATGATGGCGGATTTTTTATTCCTCTCAATCCCCTCCTCCCACCGTTTCCCTGTAACCTATAAATCGGCAGGGTAGCGTAATGGTTGGCACCAGCGACCCAGGTTCAATTCCCGCTGCTGCCTGCAAGGAGCTTGTACGTTCTCCCCGTGACCCCGTGGGTCTCCTGCCACAGTCCAAGGACAGACTGGTTGGCAGCTTAATTGGCCATTGTAAATTGTCCTGTGATTAGGCTGGGATTAAATCAAGGGATTGTTGGGCGGTGCCTGAAGGGCCTGTTCCGTGAGTTGTATCTCATTAAAGACCAATTTATAAGAGAAGATGAACTCACAGTCTACCTTTCACCTTGCTCTTACCTGCACTGCGCTTTGTCTGAAGCTGGTAAATTTCATTCTGCATTGTTGCTGTTTTACTGCCCTGTACAATGATCTGATCTGTATGAGTATGCAAGTCACTCTACTCTTCTTGCGTGTGAGAATAATAAACCAGTAACAATTCCAAGACGCATCTGATGGCGGAGCAAACGATTGTTGGCAGGGAAAATCTGACAGCACTCGATGTTCTCACGCTGACAGCGTCCAATGGCTCCAGGTCAGTTGAATTGAAGGCAATTGTCAATATTTGGATCAGCATGACAGAAGTAGCAGCACTGTGTGGGAAGTTCTGAAACCTAGTTCCAGCTGAAACATCTGCTCACCAGCACCTCACCATGGAATCACACTGCGCGACAGGCCATTCGGCCCATTAGACCTGGACCAGCTCCATCAGCAATATCTTCAGCTAGTCCCGCTCAACATCTCTCCCTTCCTGGGGTTCAAATTCTTTTTGTTCCCCAACAGTTATTGCTTCCAGAAGGTTCTGGGCAGTGTGACACTCACAGAACGTTCTCCCGCCCCACTCTTTGAGTAGCTCGTCAACCACTCTCAACTTGTTCCTATATGCTATAACGAGACACTGGACAAACTTGGATGTTTTCTCTGGAGCGGTGGAGGCTGGGGGAAGATCTGATAGAGGTTTGTAACATTATGAGAGGCATAGACAGTGTACACTGGTACCTTTTTTACCCCAAGGTTTGAAATGTCTAATAACAGAGGGCATGCATTTATGGTGAGAGGGGTAATTTCAAAGGAGATGTGACGGACAAGTTTTTTTTACACAGAGAGTGGAGGGTGCCTGGAATGTGCTGCCTGGGGTGGTGGCAGATGGAGATACATTAGAGACATTTAGGAGACGTTTAGATAGGCTCATGAATTTGAGGAAAATGGATATGGACATTGTGTAGGCAGAAAAGATTAGTTGGCCATTTGATTACTCATTTAATTGGTTTGGCACAACACTGTGTGCTGAGGGGCCTGTCCCTGTACTGGTCTATGTACATCCATGGATCATGGAAGGGGAGGATTTGTAAACAAGCTGTCAGGAAATACACCCCACAGTGTGTCTGACTCACACAAGTAGAGCGTCACAATCATTCCACCTCCAGTGATCCCTCAGAGCTGCTGCACAAGTTTATTTTATTTAATTTAGAGATGCAGAGTAGAACAGCGCCTTCGGCCCTTCAATTCCCAGCAACCCCTGACAACCCCAATTTAACCCCAACCAATCACAGGACAATTTACAATGACTAATTTACCTACCCTGTACATCTTCTGTTCTTGACATTCAAAGTTCAAAGTAAATTCATTATCAAAGTATATGTATGTCATCATATACAACCCTGAGATTCATTTTCTTGCAGGCATTCACAGTAAATCCAAGGACATAATAAAAGCAATAAATGACTGCACCCACTTATTAAATAATATTAAATAAGCAATAAATATTGAGAACATGAGATGAAGAGTGCTTGAAAGTGAGTCCATAGGTTGCGGGAGCGGTTCAGTGTGGAGGTGAGTGATGTTGAGTGAAGTTATCCTCTCTGGTTGAAGAGCCTGATGGTTGAAAGGTAATATCTCTTCCTGAACCTGGTGGTGTGGGTCCTGAGGTTCCTGTACCTCCTTCCGGATGGCAGCAGCGAGAAGAGAGCGTATCCTGGGAAGTGAGAGCCCCCTGCTTCCCTGTGACAATGCTCGCTAGAGGTGCTCAGTGCTGGGGAGGGCTTTAACCTTGACGGACTGGGCCGTACCCACTACTTTTTGTAGGGGTCTACATTCAAGAGCAAGGGAAGTTTGCCAAAGTTTTAGATGTCATGCCGAATCTTTGCACACTTCGAAGGATGTAGAGATGCTGCTGTGCTTTCTTTGTAAATGCACTTGTGTGCTGGGTCCAAAACAGGTCCTCTGAAATGATAACACAGAGGAATTTAAAGTTGCTGCCCCTCTTCACCTCTGACCCCCCCCCCCATGAGGACTGGTTCATAGACCTGTTTCCGTAAATTAAATTAAACAAATTATACACAATTTTTTGCAAGGAAAGATCACAATTAAGTGGGAAGTGATCAGATTGGTGTTAACCTGTAGTGATTAGGGTTGTGCCAGTTGGTTCAGAAATCAAATGGTTGTAGGGTAATAACTGTTCCTGAACCTGGCAATGTGGGACTTCAGGTTTTTGTACCTGCTGCCCAATGGTAGCTGTGAGAAGATGGCATGGTCCAGATGGTGGAGGTCTTTGTTGAGAGATGTTGCCTTCCTGAGGTAGCAGCTCCTGTAGATATGATCGATAGTGAGGAAGGATGTGCCTGTGACATATTGGGCTAAATTCACTTTTCTTCGCTGCTTCTTATGCTCCTGTGTTTTTAAAACTGCCATGACAGCCAGTCAGGATACTTTCATCAGTATATCTGTCGAAGTTTGTTAGAGTTTGCTGAACTGACTTTGGAGCCATGGACCCACGTTCAGGGACCCTGCACCTCACGCTCTATCTGTTATCCGTTCACCTTTTTTTACTATTTGCAGAATTTGTTCTCTGTTGCACATTGGATGTTTATTGGTCTTTGTTACGCAAAAGAGTCATAGATTCTATTGTATTGTTTTACTTTCCTGTAGATGCCTGCAAGAAGATGAATCCTAATGTAGATGGTATACGTACTTTGGTAATAAATTTGAACTTTGAACTTAATCTCTTCAGAGAGTCAAGATGGTTGTGTCCGTTCCTTATGAACATGCTAACTCCACCCAGGCAGCATTCGAGGTTAGACTCAAGCCTGGTGTCAAGTCAGCAGTTTTACCTATGCTAACTACAGTGCCAAGTGCAGTAATTATTGTTATTACTGGGTTTATGTTAACTGTGGGAATTCATAATTGTACATTAGAGATGTATGTGGTGAACTGTACCCACAGCCACATATACTTGCTTCAAGTTTGTTCGGTGTTAAGCCCCTTGGAGAAGATACTGCATTTATCGGTGTTTGTGGCCCGTACCAAGGAACAGTTAAGGACGTTGTCTGGGATAGAACACAGAACTTCGAACTGTACAGCACAGGATCAGGCTCACCAACCCACAATGTTGTGCTGAGCCAATTCAATCAAATGGCCAACTATTCTGTCCATACCCTTCCACTTTTCTCACATTCATGTGCCCATCTGCACTTTCCTTGGTTCGTTTTCCGCTCTGGGGCCTTGACGTTTTAGTCTGACATTATGATGTATAAAGCGATGAGGGGTGTAGACGGTTGAAAGCACATCGGCTTTTCTCCAGGGTTCGTTCATTATGCGTCGCGTCATGTCATGTGATGTAGGCGATCTTGGTCTGTCCATGACCATGTTTGTTCTTGGCAATTTTTTTCTTTCTTTCTTTTTCAATCTTTTTATTAGTTTCAAGAACAAACATGTTACAAAAAGTACATAATAATTGGGATTATGTTAATTGATAATAATTATTGAAGTTTACAGTCAGGTAGCACATAGTTAGAAACATCCCAAAATCACACAGATTAACAACAAAATATAGAAAGAGTATACATAAAATATAAAATATCGTTAAAAAAAAGAAAAAACCCAAAAAAAAACCCAAACTAAAGAAAACTATAGAAGTGGTTTGCCATTACCTCCTGCTGAAGGGTTTTGGCCTGAAACGTTGACTGTACTCTTTTCCATAGATGCTGTCTGACCTGCTGAGTTCTTCCAGCATTTTGTGTGTGAGTTGCTCAGATTTCCAGCTTCTGCAGATTTTCTCTGGTTTGCCATTACCTTCTACTGGGCAGTGTCTTTGCAAGATGGGTGACCCCGGCCATTATCAATACTCTTCAGAGATTACCTGCCTGGCATCAGTGGTTGCATCACCAGGACTTGTAATATGCACCACCTTCTCGCTAAGTAGGTGCTATATACCTTGTCCAAGCATGTAGGCTGGCGGAGGGAAGGAGAGCCTTACACCTCCTTTAGTAGAGACGTATCTCCACCCCCCGCCCATTTTCTCCATGGAAGGGATGCTATAACCAAAAGGTCAGAGGTTGAAATTCAAAGGAATGTTTGAGTTATGAGGAGAGACTGGTGAGGATGAGGGGGCTTTGAATGGAGGTGCATAAAATCATGTGGGGCATAGATGGGTGAGAAAGTAGGAAACATTTCCCCATGGTATGGCTGTCAAAAACTAGAGAATTTATAGTAGGTTTACGGTGAAGATTACAAGGGTTAAAGGAGAGGAGTAATTTTTTTTCACCCAGAAGTTGATTACAATCTTGATCTCGCTGCCTGAGGGGGCGGTTAGTGCAGAGACCCAAAACAGTTGAGATGTATTTAGACAAAAACTTGAATCACCGAGTTACGTAAGGTTATGGCTCACATGCTGGTAAACATATGTAGCCTTTGTATATAATTGTACTTGACTATTGGTCAAGGTTCACTAAATCACTGCTTCAGTGCTGTCTGCCTCTATATTGTGCTGTTGAGGATTGGAAAATGTGCAATTTATGTTTAGATAATGTTTCAGTTGACCATATATAACTAATTTTAATTTTGTATTGTTTATAATTAGCTAGTACTGTGGATTATGGTTAATTGGGCTGTCGGTAAACCAGGGCAGTCACATATTTGGAGCAAAGAACAAAAATGAATCTAGAAAATAGCCAGGATTCCTTTCATTTATCTGGGACACTGTGCTGCTTAATTGGGACATGAGACTGTTACCAAACAGTTTCTAACTAGCGTCAGACGTGTTTACTTAAATGGCTGTGAGACCACAATTTTTAAACAGGTTAGTTGCGTGTTTTTGTGTTAAAAAAGCAATGATTTGGCGAGAAATAAGCCGTAATACAATTCAGAATTGCTTTGCTCTCTGTGGTTTCAAACATTCAGGCTTGATGACCCAGATGGCCGGGAGTGAAAAGGAAATGGTTTCACTACTTCAACAAATAATTTGAAGGGATCAGCAATCATTTTGAATATTACAATGAAAATAAAGATTTGCAGGATGCAGTTGTGGACAGCATTGTATGAAGGCAATACAATCTGTTCTAGGTGTCTGTACTGTCTCTTTACAGTCCGTGAACAGAACACAGCAGTGGACACTGCATGAATTCCTCCTTCAATAACTATTAGGAACTGATACCCACTTGGAGTACTGTGCTCTGATAACCTCACCACTGGAAGGATGTGGAAACTATAGAGAGAGTGCAGAGGAGATTTACAAGGATGTTGCCTGGATTGGGGAGCATGCCTTATGAGAATAGATTGAGTGAACTTGATCTTTTCTCCTTGGAGCGATGGAGGATGAGAGGTGACGTGATAGAGGTGTGTAAGATGATGAGAGGCACTGATGGTGTGGCTAGCCAGAGGCTTATTCCCAGGGCTGAAATGGCTGCTGCAAGAGGGCACTGGTTTATGGTGCTTGGGAGTAGGTACAAGGGGATGTCAGAGGTAAGTGCGAAAGCACAGAATGGTGAGTGTGTGGAATGCACTGCCAGCGACAGTGGTGGAGGGGGATACAATAGGCTCCTTTAAGAGACTCTTAGATAGGTACATGGAGCTTAGGGAAATAGAGAGCTCTGCGCTAGGGAAATTTGAGGCAGTCTCTAGAGTAGGCCGAAGGGCCTTTAATGTGCTCTAGATTTCTATGTTCTACGTTCTACATAATACACGGTTTTATAGTACTGTAGTAGTAGTATTGGTAGTGTTCTAGTATGTTCTGTATTCCAGTTACGTATATAATTTGTGTTTTTTAATATATTTGTAGCTGTTTCCATAAAACTTTGTCTAATTGGGGCAGCTGCTTAACTGGGCCAAAGTTTGCTTGTCCCAATGTGTCCCAATTAATCCACTATGTAAAATTTGATATACATAGTTAGTTCATAGATTTATAGGGTCATACAGACCCTTCAGCCCAACTGGGTTGCCATCTGCCCACTTTTGGCCCACAGTCCCCTAAGCCTCTCCTATCCGTGTACCTATCTAGATGGGCTTTTGAATGTCGCTAATGTGCCCATCTTAGCTACTATTGCTGTCAGCTCATTCCAAATACGCACTATCCTTTGTGTGAAGAATCTGCCTCTGACATGGTCCCTTCTTAAACCTCTCACCTCAGATGTGCCATTTTACTTCTCAGCAACCCCTCCCTGGGGAAAAGATCATTTGTGTTCACCCTGCCTGTACCCCATGTCCTAATATCGTAGGTTTAGATTAAAGCAGCCGGGCTCGAAAGGGGAAAACGGACCAGTGTTTAGCCCACTGCTGCATACCTGCCAAGATCACCGACCGGTGCCCGTCCCACCTGCCTGTGTTCGACCTGTCTCCCCTGCCAAGATCACCCACCGGTGCCTGTCCCACCTACCTGTGTTCAACCCGTCTCCCCTGCCAAGATCACCCACTGGTGCCCATCTCCTTCTCCTCTCACTACTTCTGTCAGGCAGGAGCTGAGGGAGTCCTGGGTCCTAAACCACCAGGAACAGCTGTTTCCCTACAACCTTCAGGCTCCTGGACCAGTGTGGATGGTTTCACTCCACAGGGACTCACTTTCAGGGTCCCTGCAGCCCATGTTCTCAGTGTTACTTGTTTACTTTTTTTATTATTTCCTTGATTTATCCTCTCTTCCACTTTGGATGTGTGTTGCTCTTTCTTGTATGTGGTTTGCCATAGATTCTACTGTATTTCTTTGTTTTCCTGCGGCTGCCTGCAAGGTAAATCTAAAGCGTGTATGTGGTATACATATTTTGATAATAAATGTACTTTGAACTTGAACTTTGATCAGGTCTCCCCTCAATCTCCGGCGAATAAATCCTCATTTGCGTAACTTCTCAAATCCTGGCAACATCTCATCGGCACCTCTTTCCACTTTAATAATTTCTTTCGTCTAACAGGGTGACCAAAATGTTAAACTATAATTATTGTTGGAGGTTCATCAGTTTTTTTGTAAAAAGAGAAATCACACCTTTAGTAATGAGATGTACTGCGTGTTCTGACTTGTTATACCAGACTTGGGGCAAGGACCAACTTTATTCACCACGTACATTTATGTGAATCAGCAATTTGTAGTACTGTGTCAGTCAGGACACAACATGCAACAACAAACAACAAAATTCAACAATTTTAAAGAATGAGAGTTATATAAAAGTAAAGTGAGAGGTTAAGACCGTAACACTATAACACATAGGAGCAGAATTAGGCCACTCAGCACATCGAGTCTGCTCTGCCATTCCGTCTTGGCTGATTTATTTTCCCACTTGCTCCTTCCCCCTGTGACCTTTGATATCCTGACTAATTACAAACTTATCATAATTATCATCATCATCATCATCATCATCATCATCAGGTGCCGTGCCCAGTTGGAGCTTTGACTGCCATGGCCCACACACTCCTGTTTCGGGTCAAGTGGATCAATTCATTGCTATTCATTTCCAGTTCTCTGGCTGCTGTCTCCATCATCATTTGTCTTTGTCTTCCTCTTGCTTTCTTCCCTTCAATCTTTCCCATAATTACCATGGATTCTAACTCCTCTTTCCTAATCACATGTCCAATGAAGTTATGTTGCCTTTTCATGATCTCATACATTATTTCTCTTTTTGTGTTTGCTCTGTTCATGACACCCTCGTTAGATATTCGTTTCGTCCATGATATTCTTTGCATCCTCCTCAAAAACCACATCTCTGTTGCTACAATTCATTTTCTCATGTTACTAGATATTGTCCAACATTCTGAGCCATATAACATAACTGGATAAACGTAACATTTCAGTACTCTGAGGCGGGTTGTCATGCCTAGTTTAGTATTGGTCAGTATACTCTTCATTCTCATAAAGGTGTCTTTTGCCATCCCTATTCTTCTTTTGTTGTCCATGTCGCGCCTGCCATCTGATGTCACCCAGCTTCCTAAGTAGCAAAAGTTCTGTACTTGTTTTATGTCTTCCCCGTTTATTCTCAGCCTGCAGATAGGATTCTCCTTCTTTTTGGATATCACCATACATTCTGTCTTTTTGCAATTGATAGATAGATCCATTTTTGCACTTTCTTCAACAATTATATCTACCAAGTTTTGTAGTTCTTCCTCCGTACTTGCATTTAACACAGTGTCATCCACATATCTGAAATTATTGATGTTTTCACCACCAACTTTGATTCCCAAGATGTCTCTTATTTTTTGTAATATTGTTTCACTCTACACATTAAATAAATCAGGGGAGAAAACACACCCTTGTCTAACGCCTCTCTTGATTTTTGTAAACTGACTCACTTCTTCATCTATTCTTACAGCGGCAGTTTGTTCCCAGTACAGATCTCTGATTAGGCGGAGGTCTTTCGAATCTAGATCTAAAGATTTCTGTAATATTTCAAATAACTTATTGTGCTTCACTTTATCAAATGCTTTTGCGTATTTATCAATACATTTACCAGCACTGGTCATTGTCCCTCCCACGGTTTGTGTGTGTTGCTTGTTTTATGGACTGGCACTGGTCATTGTCAGTTAGTGTGTGTTGCTGGTTTTATTGACCGGAACTGATCATTGTCTCTCCTACAGTTTGTGTGTGTTACTTGTTTTACTGACCGGCACTGGTCATTGTCTGTCTCAGAGTTAGTGTGTGTTGCTTGTTTTACTGACCGGCACTGGCACTGGTTATTGCCTTAGGGTATTATACTCAGTGGCCACTCTGTTAGGCAGTTTAGTTAGCTAATAAAGTGGTTCCAGGGTGTAAACCTTGCAGAACAGAAACAGGCCCTCAAGCCCTCATTCGTGCCTCACCCAGTCTAATCCTATTTGCCAGCCTTTGGCTCGTATGCTTCTGAAGTATTCCAACCCATTTACCAACAT
Organism: Mobula birostris; assembly: GCF_030028105.1. Lineage (NCBI taxonomy): Eukaryota > Metazoa > Chordata > Chondrichthyes > Myliobatiformes > Myliobatidae > Mobula > Mobula birostris. Next base: position 7,420,099 of record NC_092373.1, read on the forward strand.
TTCTAAAATTTATTTTTGTTTATTTAGAGATCAAGTGAGGACAGGCCCTTCGAGCACCACTGCCCAGCAATCCTTGATTTAACCCTAGCCTAAACAGAGGGCAGTTTACAAAGAATAATTAACCTGCTAACTGGTATATCTTTGGCCTGTGGGAGGAAACCGTAGCACCTGGAGAAAGCTCATGCGGTACACGGGGAGGATGTACAAACTCCTTACGGAAGGCGCTGGGATTGAACTCTGACCTCTGACGCCTCAGGCTCTAATAGCAGTGCGCAAACCGTTAAGCTACCACAGCTCCCTTCTCCGGCAGTTCATTCCTTAAAACTATTGGGCAAATCGACCTGTTCAGCTACACCCGCTCCTGCGAAGCGCTCCTGTGGCTGGAGTCAACCACGGATGTTGCATCTGAGCTGTCTACATGGTGCACAAGCCAGAGCAGTACGACATGGAGGGCAAGCTCATGCAATAGCCCCCCCCCCACCCTCCCCGCAGCTGATGAGTGAAAGCGAACTGCAGAATCCGATACAGTTTGCTACCAGCCACGTCGCAGGAGTTACACTCAGTGTCGGTCTCCAGCTCCAGGTTTCTCCGCATAGTTTACTCCCAAAGCCCACCCCATGACAAGCCCGTGGGGGTTTCCCTTCTCTTGGGTGAGCTGCCAACCCCATCTCCCCAAAGTGACTGGTTTTAAGGCACCTGTAATCCACCTTTCACCCCTTCTCCTGTCAGTAGAAACAGTTCCACCAGGCTTTGTACATAAACCACATGTGAAAAGCCAGGAGCTGGACTTGTTTGTCAGATGCTATTTGAGACGCATGCCATTGGGAGCATTTAACAGGAGGTGGGAGATTACCAGCCCTGGCTCTGACAGCCTTAGGGAACAATTCCATACAGATTTTGTCAAAAAAGAGACCTCTCAAGTTTCTATTCAATCTTTGTCCAGTTCTACCGTCAGTGTAGGTTGAAGGAAATCTAGCAGCTGACTGGCATGTGAAAGGGAAGAAGCCGTCTGACGTGCGAGGTCGTGAGTCTGCTTTCCTCAGCGCTGGGGTGTGTGAGGCACGTCACCAGCAAATACATGCAAGCAGGTCACCCTCACGGATGTGCGGAGCAGCTGTGAGCCTCCAGACGTCATTCAGGGAGAGAGAGAGAGAGAGAGAGAGTGGGTCTATGGGAAGTTTACCAAGAGGCTTAGTGACCAGTCACTTGTGGCTCCGGATTATTCGGAAGAGTAGTTTGGTAGAGTACCACAGCACAGAGGCAGGCCTTTCAGCCCATCTAGTCCATACTACTGTCTAGTCTCTACAACCCACACACGGACCATAGCCCTGCATACCCCTCCTATCTAAATTTCTCTTCAATGTTGAAATTGAATCGACACCCACCTCTTGCGCTGGCAAGCCATTCCACACTCTCGTTCCCCTTACACTTTTCACCTTTCATCCTTAACCTATGACCTCCCAACCTCAGTGGGGAAAGCCTGCTGACACTCACCCTGTCTATACCCTTCATAATTTTGTCTACCTCTATCAACTCTTCCCTCGTTCTCAGTAACAGAGATGTACAACGATGTGACAGGCCCTTCAGCCCATCGAGTCTGTGCCATCAACCATTTACACTCATCCCATTTCTGCACATTCCCACCACCTCACTTCCAGATCCTACCCCTCATCGGTACACTCAGAGATATTTATGGCAACCGAGTGATGTATATTGGCGGGAGGAGAAGACGGCGGCGCAACGCAGCGGGCGCGGCCACTCCAAAATGATATCGTATTTGTGAAGTAGGTACCGTGCACAATCCTGATTTGATGGAGGCAGCCGTGAGAAGCACAAAGGAACATCTGGAGTAACTTCTGAAATGCCCGCTTCGCTGCCGCTGCTACTGTGCGATCGAGAATCTCCAGAGGCAAGGCCCCAAATCCTCGGCTTTGCCTATTGCCTGTTGCTGGGGCCGGGGTCGAAGCGCTCAGCAGAGATGGTGCTCGGTGCTTGGTGTCGGAGGGCTGGTCGGAGGCTCGAAGTTTTCGAACGGACTCAAGACTCTTGTCGGCTGTGGTTGGGTGCTTCCAGGGTGCGGCATCGGCAAGTTCGCGGCGCTGGAGGTTCATGGCAGGGAGAGTTTTTTTTTCCCTTCTACCGTCTGTGTGAGATGATGGGACTCTCAAGAGATTTCAAGACCTTTTTTTTTACCTTGCCCATGGTCTGTTCTTTATCAAATTATGGTATTGCTTTGCACTGTTGTAACTATATGTTACAATTATGTGTTTTTTGTCAGTTTTTCAGTCTTGATTTGTCTTGTGTTTCTGTGATATCATTCTGGAGGAACATTGTATCATTTCTTAATGCATGCATTACTAAATGACAATAAAAGAGGACTGTGTGTCCTCATAATCTAATCTAATCTAATGTAACAACCTGTCCATTTTAGGCATGTGGGAGGAAATGGGAGCACCCGGGGTGGGGGTTGGGGTACTCCACACAGTCACAGGGAGGCTGTGAAACCTCCACACAGGCAGCATGGGAGTTTGGGCTTGATTCTGGTTGTACGTACACTCAGTGACCACGCTATTAGGTTCAGCTGTACACCTCGTTAATGCAAGTATCTCATCAGCCAATCATGTGGCATCAACTCAATGCATAGAAGCATGCTGACTTGGGCCAGAGGTACTCAGGCCAAACATCAGAATTGGGATGTAATGTGATCAAAGTGACTTTGACCATGGAATGATTATTAGTGTCAGACCAGGTGGTTTGAGATCTCAGAAACTGCTGACCCCCTGGGATTTTCATGCACAGCAGCCTCCAGAGCCCGAAGCAAAAGAAAGGATTGGTAGCTCGGGTTGGCTGCTTGTTTGTAGGGATGTTTGCCAAGCCTGGAGATTAGGTCTGAAACGTTTCGTCACCAGTTGAGGTGACATCATCGGTGCGCAATTCAGTGTTGTTTCTGCGGAGTGATCCAGGTTATATTGGTCAGTCACGTGGTTCTGACTGGTTGGCTGTCACACTGGCCACTAGTCTCTGCTGGACACTGTCCAGCTGGATAGCTGAGTGATCTCCGCAGGCCTATGTCCCTGTTTATTGGCCACTGTGGGTGTCTGCTACTCACGCCTGGCCGCAATCCTGCAGATACAAATGTTTGTAAATCAATTCCAGTTCAATCCACTTGTTAATAGTCTTCCGTTGAGAACCAAGCTTCTAAGGATTCCCTTGATTTCTTGTTTTGTTGCTTCTGCCAGAATTTTATAGCTTACCAGATGAACTTGTGTCCTTCTTGATCCTCATGTACTGAGATTAATGTTGAAAGTCCTTGATAAAGTGAATGTGGAGTGGGGGAGGCTAGGACTAGAGGATGCAACTTCAGAATAGAGCAGCAATTAGGAGGAATTTCTTTAGCCAGTGGGTGGTAAATCTGTGGAATTCATTGCCACAGGTGGCTGTGGAGGCCAAGTCATTTGGTATATTTAAATCAGAAATTGATAGATTCTTGATTAGTCAGGGCATGAAGGGATACGGGGAGAAGGCAGGAGATTGGGGCTGAGAGGGAAAATGGATCAGTCATGATGAAATGGCGGAGCAGACTCAATGGATAAAACAGCCTAATTCTGCTCCCATATTTTAGGGTCTTATGAGTGACAGAGGATCGTGTCTACTGATGTTCATGTAGTCTCATGGATTGTTTTCTCCCCATTTGTTTTACACAGCGTTTGGGGCAGTCTCACACATTGGATTTGGTACATGACATTTGTTCTCTCCATGAAGGCTGTTGGATCTTTGGGTCTCAAGACGAGCATTGATGGTTGTGCTGGGTTTGTGTGTCACTATTAAGTACAAAATAAAGAAATAGTGCAAAAGAGGAATAGTGAGATAGTGTTCATGGGCCCTTCAGAAATCTGATGGTGGAGGGAAAGAGGCTGTTTTTGGATCGTTGAGTGTGTGTCTTCAGGCTCCTCTCCCCGATGGTGGTAATGAGAAGAGAGCATGTCCAGAAGGAGATGATCCTCAGAGATGGAGGTGGCTGGATGCTGGGAAAGATCTTGTACTTGTTATTTTGTTTTAGGGGTGAGCGGTGGATTACCCCTCCCACTCCTGTTCAAGGCCTCGGGGGACTATCGAGTTGATGCGAACTGGTGGGGGCCAGCCATAGACACTGGAATCAAGAGCCTGGGATCCTGATTGTGAAGTAACCAAGTATGATTGAGACATCAGAGAGAGCAGATGTTGGAAACCAGAGCTTAAAAAAACTCACAAACAGCTGGAGGAACTCTGTGAGTCATGACCCAAAATGTCGACAGGCCGTTTATCTCCACAGATGCTGCTGAGTTCCTCATGTGTTTTGTGTGTGTTACGACAGCAGCTATATTTCATTGGAAGTTTGGGGAGATGTGGTACGTCACCAAAGACTCTTGCAATTTTATACAGACGTACTGTGGGGAGCATTCTGACTGGTTGTGTCACCGTCTGGTAGGAAGGGGCCACTGCTCAGGATCGG